>NC_134569.1:137961566-138126566 GCF_050947875.1 Dermacentor variabilis
TCAGCTTTCGCTTCCATCCCCTCTCCATGCTCCGAAAAGCAGCCGGCTGCTCGGCTTGGTGCAAGATAGTTCCTCTACTTGGACCCCAGAGTGGCTCTGGAATCGGTCCACTTGGATTTGGAAGATTACATATACGGCCGTTCTAAGACGGCATTAGAGTGCACTCTAAAGAAACGTTTCCCCCATTTAGGGAATATCTCGTCCCCAAACGATTTCCATCATCTATCTTACATTCGTTTGCTTTCCTGAAAACACTGCACTCACCACTCTCTTGTCAAGAATGATAACCCACTTTGAAACGCACGTACCATTCCTGACTGGAAGTACCGGGTGCGCAGAGCGTTAAAGAAAGGAAACGCGCATGATATACTACAATTATTGTTTGGCGACAAGACGAGCCTCAAAGGGTAGACATGTTTCCTAGAGTGTGTGTAATATCGTGGACGTGGAATGGCCAGCAGCAGCAGCCACTCGAAAAAGAAAAGGCGCTGTCTTCCGATTAGATATCTTCGGTGGCTGCTTTCTCGCGGCCTTTGTTTTTTCGACGTGCTCGTGATTAAACTTCAGATTCACCTCTTTCGTGCTTGATGGCTCTTTGATATGGCGAAACGCACCATCAGTATCGAGACGATGGACACTCGGCGAGCGAAGACTTTCAACGCCTAGCCTCAACGGTAAAATTAAACGTTTACGAACGAGAGAAGCGTGCTTCCCCTCATACACACTCTCATTGCGGAGAAGCACGCTCCGGCGAATGCTTTTCACTTCGAACCGAAACTATTTGCTGACTGTAGCTCTCATGTCGAAGTATATGCTCTCGTTGTATCCTCCTCGGTTAATAACACGAAATAAGAATCAGCAGAGGAAAAAGAAAGCAAACAAGAATAGACGGTATCAAAGGCAAACTGTTTCTTTTAATGCGGATATTTCACTTGCCATTATATCATGTGCCCCCCGTAACTTGTGCCGAAATTTAAGAGACTGCAAGTGCCACGCAGCTGCAAAGAACCTAGGTATGTTTGCCGTCGCTTTGAGGAAGTCGGACTATTTTTGTATTTCAACTAATTACATTAGTTATTATTAGTCAACATCATATAATGTTATATTCAAAGCGAACGTGTCAATGAGAAAATCGTAGACCATCGCAAAAAATCGTAGAGCATCCTAACAAAAAATTGCCGTGCTACTAGTCGCGCCGGCACTTTTTCGTTCTTTACGGTCCTTCTTTCAGGCTTGGAAAAACCTTCTACGTAGCACCTATTGAGCAACAGAAAGTTGGATTGAGAGTTTTTCATGGTGGTCTATCCTTTTGTCATTAACACTTTTGCTCTGAACATAATGTTTAATGAAGTTGATTAATTCATATACAATAAAGGTATAATTAGACGAATACAAAAGATTAGTCCCACTTGCTCCAAGCGACGGCAAACCGCATTACTTCGATTCTGTCCAGCTAACGTGGCAGTTGCATATTTCTTTAATTTTGGCACAATTTAGGCGGGACCCATGGTATAATGATTGCCTACAAAAGAGAGTGTGTGCGTGTGAGATAGAAAGAAAGTAATAAAGAAAAGACATAAAGATCGGAACGCATCGCGAACATTTATATCTGTATTTCCTTTGAGGCGGCACGCCTCTATTTCCTTTGAGACGTGCCGCCTCAAAGGAAATAGAAATGTGGGTCAACAAGCGATTCCTAAAGGTTTTGCGAGAACACCTCAATGGCTCAGTAGATCGGAGTGGACCGACGTAAGAAATAACGCACCGACCGACACGAACGACAAACTGGCACACCCTCATGACAGAATGACCCGACGGGCATCGACAGCGGGTCATCACCTTAGAGCCTGACATATTCAACAGGTTGAACAGCATGAGAGAAATAGAGCAGGTACTACGGAAGAAAACAAGAGAACAGACTACGAAAAAGGGATGAAGGCGGACTTCTCAAACGCGTCAAAGAAAGTACAGTGGTCCCCGGTATAGTTTTTGAATAACTCAAGCAGCAGAACGAAAGGATTTGAAAAAAAAAAATTGAAGTCTTCGCTACTCTCGCAAGCACGTATATGTACGCGGGGAGAAAAAACGGCGTACCATCTATAATCTAACAAGAAGCGAAGAAAGCTGCGCAGGCCAAAAGGCACCAGAAAGAAAAAAAAAAGACAGAGAGAAGTAGAGAGAGAGGTTCTTCTTCTCGCAACCAAGCAGCGCCCTTTGGCGCCATCGATTCGTCTTCCTAGTTGGCAGCGCACCGCGGATAGCCCTAGCGCATCGTCGCTCAGACCCCCCCCCCCCCCCCCCCCCCCCCGTTTCCCCGCCGCGCCCCCGAACCGCTCCAACACCAACGCATCCTCCGCCCACGCGCTACGTCCGATGTATAAGAACTGGCACATATGTGCTATCAAAAGGACTCCGGGAAGAGAAAAAAATCTCCTTTGCGGGCGATTTGTATGCCTCCCTTCTTCCGCAAAAGTAGAGCTTGTAGAACGTTTGTCCTGCAAAAAGATTTTTAAAAGAAGAAAAAAGGAGAGAAAAAAAGAAAAGGAAAGAAAGACACGTGCACTTACAGCGCGGCGGGCGCGAGACGCTAGGCAGGCGCGAACGGCGCCGCGCCTCTTCAAGCAGGCGGCGCATCTTATTGAGACGGGCTGCGCAATTCATTTTTTTTTTTCTATCGGAGAGATAAGAGGAAACGGAAGGCCGGCTGAAAGCAAAGCAGCCGACGAACGTGAGCTCGCGCACACAGACGCACGGCCCATCGGAATGATCTCGTTTTCCCCAAAGTGAATAAGGAACAGCAGCCCGCCGAGTGCTAGAACCTCGCTTTCACTTCACGAGGCAGTAGCAGCGCACCAGCGCGGACACGAACCGCAAGCAGCTAAGGCGCGCCTGACGGAACCGTTGCGAGATTGCGTACTCGCCAGCGCCGGCGACTATAGGAAAGATTTTACTTCGCTTCCAGCCTACCCATATACTTCGCTTCGAGCCTACCCTATATCGCTTTTCCTTTTTTTTTTTATGCGAAAGCGTCAGATGGGGGCCCATTCAGCGAATAAAAAAGAAACGGCGTCGGTCCTTTGTAGCAGCGAAACGGCGCCTAAACTCGCACTGCCATTGGCCGCAACGCCACGTCTCGCACGCGCCTCGACAGAGTTCCCATGGGATGCGACGCCACGTGACGAGCAGCGCCTCGACGGAGCAGAGCGGGCGAAAGGGAACATCTGCTGCCGGGATAAGCCAAAAGGATAAGCAATGAATGAAGGGAGAGGGCGTCGATGCAACGCGTCGTCCCATGGGCATCGCCGCTAGGGTGCCTCGATGGCACGCGGGAGGGAGAGGGCGCTGATGTCGAGGCACCCTTAAAGCCTTAGGCACCCTCATCGCCGCATCAGTGGCATGCGGCGGCTGCTGCTGCTGCTTGCTAGCTCGGGCAGCACGTACCGATACGGTAACATTACTCGCAGCACAAAACTCGAAAGACCGCCCAGCACCGTTAAATTGAACATTAATGATTTCGCATTCACAACTCATGCTTTCTCAGGCGTCGTCGAATTTTCGTTCTTTCACGCTCATAATACATTCCTTCCGTCCGTTGCCAAACCGTCCCCACTGAAAGCTTTCCATGGAGACGCGACGCAACCTTAGGATATGCACGCGAGCGAACGAGGCAGCAACAATGTGAGTGCAGTGATGCTATTCTTACACAAATCGCGCGATAGCCCGTGCAAAGCTTTTGCACGGGCTAATCACCGTCGCGCTGTGCAAGTTTACGTACGCCGCAGGAAAGACCAGACAGACGCAAGGTGAATATTTACAAGATCCAGGGGCGATTTAGCGGTAAATGCGAGAGAAATGCGTCGGTATTACGTCACACCTCTTTGAGGCCCCGTATACACGACATAAGACGCGTTCACTCCATTGCAATGTGTAGTTCAATAGCTCACTCGACACACGTCCTGCCTCTTCGAAGATTATATATATATATATATATATATATATATATATATATATATATATATATATATATATGTATATATATATATATATATATATATATCATTTCCTCTATACCACTACCACGTGACCGACGCTTCCCACACTACCCCCATAAACATGTTTTGCCACTGGCATTCTTAACGCGAACCTATTAAAAAGGACGAAACACAACCACGTTTTTATGTTCAGGTTTGCGTGCTGTGCTCGTTCTCCCAAACAGCGCATGCGCAAACGTAGATTTTCTCGGTCGTTGTACTCGCCCCGTCAAAAACAAGTCTTTCCGCGCAGATTAAGTCGCAAGCCCACACTGTGACGTAATGAATTAACGACATCATTCGATGGTGTTTTTGAGACAACCATAAACACAACTGAGACGCGCGTACGGCCAGAAGGAACAACGAACAACCCGAAATCTGAGCAAACCGGCAAATTAACAGGCGTGACGCAGAATCGCTACTCGGCTAAATGTTCGGTTCTGTAAAAACCAGTAAATCACGGCACAGGACTAGCATACACATTTATTTTTTTTTCTGTTTTCATTTTGCTCGCAACAGGAAGTTATTAGGAATTCTTATAAGTTGAGACTCGGGGTTTCTTTAGAATGCTGTGTATTGATTCTTTACCGATAAGCCGTTAACTAAGCTGAAGCAGAGTTAAGACTAGAAATTTTTTGTTGAAGTGACTGATGCACAGACTTCCAAGGTCGCGTCGCCAACGATAATTCATCTTTTCCCTATTTTCTGGCACACTTTGTCTCGGCACCGGGTAAGAGTGATCTTTATTCGGTATTCTAAACATGAAATTTAGTAATCCAGCCGAATTTCACAGGCTTCTTTGAGCTCCGTTCAAGTTATATCCCTCCTCACCACGTCGCTGCTGGGGCGTGTCATCGGCCCCGTTTCCACCCAGCCAAGTTCCGTTTGCACGCGAGGCCTTGGTAGCAACCTCGAGAACCACTCAGCCATGCACAGCGGCATACGTAGTTGTGATTCATCATAATTATTTCACAAAAGCGTAGTTAAGATACAATCGGAACGCGTACGCCCCTGCAATACACCGCATATGTGCTATAACTCTGTGTGGTCATTGCGGCGGCCGGGCGGGAGCACATGCCCGCGGCGCTGTTATTTCGGTACAAAGGCTTCCCCCGCGTCGATGAGCCCACAAAATTCCCGGAAAGAAAGAAAAGGGGCCCGCGCTGAACTCTCTTCGCGACACTGTGACATAACCGAGCGAGACCGGTTCGCGCTATCGTTACACAGAAATTCGTGCGTGCGTGAGAGAGAGAGAGAGAGAGAGAGAGAGAGAGAGAGAGAGAGAGAGAGAGAGAGAGAGAGAGAGAGAGAGAGAAGAGGAACACAACGTCGAGGAATACAACCGCGTTTAAATGTAATCCGCTGCTTTGTAGCTGCAGATACGCAAACAGTCGAAATTCTAACTGAAGATTAAAGAAACAAAAGACAAATGTCCACTGAGGAATTGCAGCGCTAATGCGGCTCTGGAACTCCGTCGTTAATCCTCTCATGCACTTTCCTTTTCTATCCCCCCCCCCCTTCTTACTTTTTCTTTTCTTTTTTCGTCCTTGGAGTAAGCTTAAACAGAAATTATGGCAGCGCACACTTCACGCGGCAAAATATTCCAGAGCCAAGGGAAGGCAGATTTTTCTGGTGCGAACAAAAAGGAGCGCGAGAGAAAAAAATAAAGCAGCAGCGAACGGTTCGGCAAACAGACGGGACAAATGAGAGCCAGACGCCGTGTCTCGGCAGATAAGAGGTGGAGCCGCGCCAAAGCGGCCACGAAAAGTACACGGGAGGTTCGAGAGAGGAAGCAGTGTTCTGCGCGGCTGCTGTTTGCGCACGGCCCTGCTCCATCGCCGCCGGAGTAAATGCGCGCGCACCCACCTGGCACCCTGTGAGGTGGGCTCAGCCTGCCAGCTCTTACGCTGGTGGGCAGGAAAGAAAACTAACCCCTCTTTTCTTCCATCTTCTGTCCCCTCCTCTCTCTCTCTCTCTGACGCCCACGCACGGCACTCTGGCAATACACACACAAACAAGCAGTGTACCCAGTCACGCGACACGTAAACGCATATGCAGACATAAATAGTTCAACGATCGGAATCATAACCGAACTGCCGCCCACTTGTTATCTGCCGCAAACACAGGGCGACGTAGACTGAGGGTTTTGAAGCTGCGCTCCCTATACGGCACGGGGGAGCACGCAGGGACGTCATCACGATCGTGAAAACCGCGGACAGGGATGCGACCCGTGGATGCGACTGATGGTACGAATGTCGAATGCTGCGAGGTTATTCACCGCGGTGCACGGCGATATTCCGCTGCTACGAACGAGGACGCGCGCTTTGAACTCCCGGCCGCTCGCTATACGCTTACACACATGTGGACGCCGGGCGGAGTGCTCGCGTGCCAAACTTTCGGGGCAAAGTGGCGAGAATTAATGCGCAGCCATCCCGCCGTCTAGCGTAGCCCACTGCGTCGCTCTGGAACGTTAAACGGTCACCATTAACTTCGTCACGTAGCCTTCCTTACGCCCTTTCCTGGAGCCAGCCGAGAGAACGCTTGGCTTACGGTGTCTCCGCATACTCGAGGCGATGCCGCAGGGCAGAAAGGCATAAACGCGGCGCGCAATCACCCGAGCGAGTAAGGGCGTGGCCGCTTGTGGAGTGCAAGGCCTTTCTTTACTCGCGTTGCAAACGCACACGATACCGAACGAACGCAAGGCTCGCATACCCAGAGCATCGCATCGACAGCTCTTTTGCCTCGACCAGAGGTGTAGCAGATACCATATATAGCCGTTGCTGTTCGCTCGGCGTGATCTATAAGGCTCGCTGGCCTACGTCTTCGCCAGCAGCATAAGTCCCTTTTTATACGAGCGGACGCTGTGAAAAGTGAAAGCACGAAGCCCAGACCCAGCAGTCCCATATTTCGGCAACAATTCCCAGTATGCGCTACCGGAACACGCAAATTGAATAAATTAAATTGTGGGGTTTTACGTGCGAAAACCCCGCTTTGGTTGCCTCTTTTTGGGCGAAAGATAAGTACACCACTACCGTGTGCGCCCGGGTATTTCTCCGATGGCGTTCAGTGAACAAAAGTGCCGGAGTGATTGTGCGTACTCGCCCTCAAGGCGACTACGAGCGCTCCGATTGGAAGATGGTGTGACCGCAGATTTCCCTGGCCTAGGGATCTAGGGAGGACAGGGGGAGGGGAGCAGGGGTTGAAAGCGGACTGCTTGAGCGTGCTAGTGTGCTCTGATGTGTGCTCGCCAAAAGGATGTAGCCTTCTGACCTGTAGCTCAAGCTACAAGAACGACGTACTGCGACCCGTACTGTGACCACTACGAGTACCCCTCGTTCTATGTAAATAAGTTTGCCTTTCAAACGTAAATGAACCCCCCTGTTCCTTTCCTCATCCTCTCGACTTCGCACTCTGCACTAGGGAAGCAACCCTCGTCAAGTAAGCTCGGACGACGGCGTGGGCCCGCTAAGCCTCCGTGTGACTCTCCGGTAGCGTAGGCCAGCTAGCTGCCCGTCACGAGACGCACCGGCGGTGTAGGCTAGAGAACGACCCTCTGCGACCATATATATATATATATATATATATATATATATATATATATATATATATATATATATATATATATA
The DNA here is from genome assembly GCF_050947875.1 of Dermacentor variabilis. NCBI lineage: Eukaryota > Metazoa > Arthropoda > Arachnida > Ixodida > Ixodidae > Dermacentor > Dermacentor variabilis. The sequence goes on from NC_134569.1 coordinate 137,969,224, forward strand.
TATATATATATATATATTGTTTGTGACGTAAGGCATAAGCTCGATGTGAAATACAAAAAAAGAAAAAGCAAGAAGAAAACATTGAAAAAAGCTGCGATAAACATCATTCCCCAAACGCTCCAATCCAGAAAAAAACGCCAGGCAGCGGTGACGACAAATTCGGCCATTGCCGTAAAGGAGTTCAATTCTAGCCCAGCGAAAATCTGGACGCCCACGCATTGGAGAGAGCGTGGGGCTCTCTGCTGCTGCTGCTGCTCCCTTTCTTCCTCCTCCTCCTCCCTTTAGAGCACCGGCAACCTGGCGTAACAATCTTGCCTCGAGCACGGCCATTCATCTCGCGGAGCGAGTTGAGACAGCCCGGTGGAATAAAGGGCGCCGCTATCGAAGCGGCTAGAACGAAGGACGGCGGATACGCGCACACAAAACTGCTTTCATTTTTTCGGACTTTTTTAAATTTTGTTTTCGAAGGTCCATCGCGAAAAATCGAGGCACGATATAAGGAGCTTATTTCGCGATGCCCCCAGCACAGGGCGAGCCGCCACTCACTCTTCTACGAGGGTTTTCGGGACGCCCTCATCGCAAAGGCACAGGTGTATGCGCGACCCGCGCCGCGTCCGATATTGAAATCCGCCCGGCCGGCGCATTCCCAGAGTATAGCGGCTCGGACGGTCGCAGTACTCCATGCATAGAGGCGGCCTGCACTTAATGGGGATAAGCGCCATGCATGCCGCGATGCGGGCGGTTCATTCTTTTCAGAGAGTACGGTACAGCAACGACGTCCGTTTTTTACAGGGACGCTGAACCCTAAACCAGTTTATCTGGAGTAAACTATTGTTTCGAAAGCGTACTTTCATTCCTTCGGCGGGAAAGCGTTGATGGGGTTGCGTACAGAGTGGCGGATAAGGGTTGTTTGGTGCTTTTGTTGCAAGCGCGAACAGCCCGAAGCAGTAATACGACGAGTGCGCTATGGGAACGAGTGGTCCTATTTTTATGCCGTACTGCTCTACTGCTTCGCGTATTATGTACTTGCAACAAAAAGAGAACGCTGACCGCAGTGCCAGCACACGCCGGTACGACGTCATGAATTTCCAAGTATATATTCTAGTATATTTGGACCCGTTTATTGGCCCACAGAACATTTCTCGAAGCTTCGCAGACCAAGTCCTGTGGTCCGTATAAATGGTCACGTTCTTTCCCTCAGTTTCTCTGTCGATGCGCAGTTAACCATAGACAGGAGAAAACGCTGTCGAAAATCTATGACGTCGCAGGAAGCCGGTGTGGAAAATTGGAAAGGGCATATCCGCAGTTCTTTAACGTGCACCGATATATATAAGCCCCCCCCCCCCGCCTTCCCCCCCCCCCCCCCCCGCATACGAGTGACCCTTTTTCTCTTCCTTATTTTTTGCTCTTTGCATTCGTGGGCATTTGCATTCTTTGCATCCGCGACCTGCAATCGAACCTACGACCTCGTTCGCAGCACCGGAGCGCCGCAAAGCTACATACAGTGTCACCGTGGTGGATCCGAAAATCCAAGTCGAGCAAGAAAATCGAAACCCATGCAAGGAAGAAATGCAAAGCTTCATTTATTACACTTTTATTTCTTTAATTTTCATTTCTCACACAGGGCCACAATCTCCAAACCCTTTACATTTCTTGTTCCAAATGTTTTGTCGTTGACATCGACTCTTGCGTTCTCGATTTCGGTGCAAGCCGTAATCCGGACGCTTCGACGCACCGGCGCTGCGCAATCTGCGCTTCCGACGTTATGTGCTTTGCACGCCGAACGCGGACGCGCTTTGGACACGACTCGTGTTTGTAATACATACGCAGCAAAGCGGATTAAGGTTCGGAAGAAAGTGTTCCCAGTTTCGATATTGATACTGGGGAGAGTTCAAGAACGACCTCATAACCTCTGTCGAGACTGTTTGCTCTCCGGATTCTGCCCGCTGAACGTCTGCGCTATACGAGGGCACCAACTTACTGTGCCGCTGCTCCAGTTAAAACTGGAGAGCGCTTCACGCACATCCATTACCGACGGTAAAAAGGCGCCACAGTGAAGTGCGCCCTGCATCTTGCTATTTCTATATATCGTTGTTACGAATTCCAAAGCGCATTGGACTGATGCCAGTGACAGAACGATCGCAGAGCGTGTAACGGTGATCTTATTCTGAAGGAAGGGGATCAGAAAAGAAAGAAAGAAAGAAAGAAGATTGATCCCAGTCTATACTCCCTCACGGGCGCCAGCAACACGGTCGTAAGATCTGAAAGAGGAACAAGTTCTCGAGTAACCCTAGCTCAAAGGAAGAACAAAAGACCAAACAAAAGTAGACAACGTTAAAGTAACAGCACGACTTTATAAAGAACCGAGCCACGGAGCCCAATCTTAGGAAACAGGCCGCGCCGACAGTGGGGCGCAGTGATCGCATGAATATCTGAGCGAAGCGATTCCCTACACATGGAACGAGGACGAGTGCGAAAAGCTTTCAATTTAGGGGGGGAAAAAGACAGAAGAGATTCGAGATGTTTATTCCGCTGAGGACGAGAAATGGAAAGTAAATAACGCATCGCGGCGGTTGGCTCGACGGAGCTTTGATCCCACCAGCTCGAGTTCACGAGAATACGGAAGTGCGGCAGTGCCAAATGCACAGGCCACGAAATATCAAGCCCTCCGGTGATTCGATACGCCCGAAAAATGACGACAGACACGAAACAAGCAAGCAGGCGAAGAAGGAGCACGCGTGACGACTGTTAGTCGTGAAATAAGGCGCGCTTGGTAAAGCGACGCTGCGCACTCTCACTTGTTTTGACTAAGCTTTTTTCTTTTTCTGCATGCTGCGAATAAGAAAACAGTTCTTAAGAGAAAAGCGCACACGAAGTGGGATGAAATAGGTGCTTCTAAACGATACGCTATCTGCGAAGCTGGAACTATAGCACTAGCTGGCTGATCAGGTAGGTGCCTCTATAATGCACTGAAGAGCAGACAGAAGCCATGAGAAACATAAAGAACTATAGTGCAGGGACAGTGTAATATTTAGTGGACAAATCCTTAGCTCAATGTGAGACTGACCTATCTATTCGGCATTTTGAAAATCAATCAATCAATCAATCAATCAATCAATCAATCAATCAATCAATCAATCAATCAATCAATCAATCAATCAATCAATCAATCAATCAATCAATCAATCACAGTTGATATATGCCATCTCTTTCGTCTCTCATTCAAATCACACGCAAATTAGCAACGTATGCTGTGTGGTGTGTCATAAAACTGACCTATTGCAATCAATCAATCCCGACTACACTAAATTTTATGTACGTGCGCTCACATTACTCAAGAACTAAGGCACGCACAGCATGCGACAGCGCCTTAGATTAATGACCCATAACAGCTACGGCTTGAAAAGTAGAATAAAGAAGAAGTCTGACGTAGAACACGAAACCAGACTGCAGTTCAGGTGTGAGCCGCCTGCGCTGGACAGTCACGGTGTAGTTGGCAGTAGATTTCTTTTCCTTCCCATCCTTTTCATTTAGTTATCGTTTATGTCTTCGTTAAATAAACAACCTATTATTACTACCCGACAAAGTCACGCTCCAGGCAATCTCGTAGGACGCTGCAACAACTCCCACTCTCACCTTTCTGTCAGAAGAACTAAGTCATTTTTCTGGTCACCGCCAAATGTTTTCCACACGTTTCTCGTCCTGCTATTTCCAGACTTCCCACGCGTCATCGGCCATTTTTCCTTGGACGCCCGTTTTCTTCGGACGCCCAGTTTTCATCAGCCGTTGTTTCTTTTCTCTAACTGGACGTCATTTGACTGTCACTTTGGGACACACACACAAACGAAGAGCGCCACGCGAGGGAAAAACACACGGAACGCGAGAGTCCGCGCGTGCTCCGGTGCGAAAAAAACAAAACCGAGGGTGGAGCTAAAGCGAAGAATGCACGGAATAAAGACGCCAAAGGCAAAGGTGAAAAAAAGCAACAGCAGGGCGTGCCACAGGGCGGGACGAAACGACGCTGAATTGCACCGCTCTTCGAAGCCAAACAACCGAAGAGACGCAAAAGTGAGGCGAGAGAGAGAGAAAGAGGCCCGGCAAGATGAGCAAAACAAAAGGCGAGAGAAGAAGGGCCCGGCAGGTCTGTCGGTCGCTTCCTTCCTGTGGCACTTACACTTCCTGTGCTTGTGCGTCGTATGTTTGGATGTGCAGTGCTTGCCCGTGTGCATCTGTCAGTCACACCCATCCGTGGTTTCGCGTACAAAGAGGAGAGCACGCGTTTCGGAAGGGTATATACTGAAAGGAAAGGGAAGCGCGGAGGGCGGTCGAGCCGTTAGGTCTGTCAGATAAAAAAAAAGAAGCCCTCGGTCGAGGGGGCTGAGCTGCGACCTCATCAAGGAGGCAAGAGGAATAAGCGCGCGACCCGGAGCCCGTTCGATTGAGAGCAGCAGGGCACTGGAATGAAAAGGAAACGAAGGGGGGGGGGAAATGAACAAACGAAGAAACTGGAGCGAGGAAAGGCTAAAGGAAAAAACAGAAACCGTGCACGCACACGCGACGGCGGTAGGACGACGACAGTTCCTCCGCTTCGCGTGATCAATGTATACCCCGAAAAACCGTATAGAGGAGACGGCCCAAAGGGTAGCCAAGGAACTCCCGTTTCCAGGGTGCGGTTTACGGTGCCCCTTGGCGCCGGACGGTGACCGTAACGCGGAGACTGACGCTCCCACTTACTTTGCCGGTAAGATTTGATTGACTACGGCTGTACGTTGCGCCTAGTCGGTTCGATATAATACTAAATGTCTCGGCTTCGCTGCGCCCGAGACAGGTCACGGTGTCTTTTCTAAGATCCGCACTTTACTCTTTGTTTGTTATCAATAACCCTCATAACATGCCACTTCTGCGTAAGTTTTCCTGCACTATATAAGTTCCACGAGATACCAATGTAAGGAGAGATATGGGGAATTGAAAAGTTTAAACAGTTCCCGTACAAAATTCAGGGTGTCTAGCAAACTGACGTTTTCAAGTTCCCCGAGATTTCCAGGTTTTCGCCGAGTGCCCTTGCGAAATTCCCTAAGTGACACAGAACCTTGTTTTATCTACAGAAGGGCTGATACCATTTCACCTGATGCTGTCACTCTCTAGTAAGCATGTTAAAAATATAAAAAGCCAACTTAATCCAGTTTGAATAGTAAGGCCTAGTGTCTATTTTATTCAAAAAAGAACACAGAAGAGAGAGGTTAGTAAAATGCACAGCGAATAAAATATGGTAAAACCGATTGCAAATTGAGCCGGACATTTTAAAACACAAATAAAAAGAAGATGCATCCAGAAACAAATATCGACAAATATGAGCTATGTCTATCAACTGATAGCAAGCTTATTAGTATGAGGCCCGAACTTTGTCACAAGTGAGATTCTCTCTCAGAATGGAAAGTCAGCTTAAACTGTGCTGCACACAACGCCTCAGTGTTGCGTTTCATTGCTTTAAAGAGTTTATTTTGGTTTGGCTGGGGGACACCTGCATCCTGGCATCAGCCAACGCTCCTGCTTGAGCTCAAGCTCCTTCAAAAAAGCGGCGGCACGCTTCCTTATCCATTAATTTCTCCATGCGTCGGTCCTTTCTGTTCTCGTCCTCCTTCCTCCGCGCGTTCACCCCACGGACCATTAGAAGCATCCTCTTGGCCAGTTGTAAAGTCAACATCCGATTTTTCGGACTCCCTAGGTGCCGCGAAAGCGTTCGAAAAAGTGAATGCAAGTGTTTTAGTGCCCTTAGGGGCTCAAATCACCACAGGCACATCCGAAAAACCTCTGAAGGCCCGCCAGTACACTTACTAGACCCATCGGTGCTCGTACTGTGACAGGAGACGGCGGGTGTACGCGTGTGTAATTAAGGAATACATACTGTGTCCTGGGACAATTGCCCCTTAATACGCTTGTTAAGCTTCACCGCAATACTTTGCGTATGCATCACCGCGTGACATTCCTGTATTGAGGTGAAGCTGACATTAAAGAAAAAAAAACGGTATTATGCAACACGTTAAGCATTCCGAACTTCGAAGCCATCGCGAAGATTACAAAGGCAGAGTCAGTGCCATTGCTGACAGCGGCGAATTCTTTCAATGAAAAACACGGCCCCTAACGGCAGCAAGCTTAACAGCGAACGTCGAAGCAGCTAGGCCTAGCGTTACCGCGGTGGTGGCTACGGCTGCCAGCGGATTTGCGTGCGACAGCGCCGGTTCGAGGCGGCGAGATAATCAAAATGGCGGCGGTGGTGGATTTGATTAATGCCATGTCGGACTTGCGATCAATGCAAGAAGTCCGGAAAATCAGACGGCGAAGGTTTCTTGCGTCCGAAATTTCAGACGTTCTTTTACATTTACTCTATAGGGCACGTGGTGGCGCCGCGAATCCGTCTGAATTATCGGGCATGTCCGAAATATCGAGCGTCCGGAAAATCGGTCGTTGACTGTGCACTGGAAACTCCTCCAACCGGGGACACGGCGTCAAAGGCGATTCGTTACGATTCCTCTCTGTTACTCGAGCAAGCATTAGCGCGACTTTAGTTCCTTGACCATAAAATTACAACTAATTTTCTCTGGTAGAAGCACAAATCTCCCGGGTTTTCTTTATTTCCAGGCTATTCAAAATCCCTGAGAATTCCCGGTTTTCCCGGTTGGTAGACATCCTGACAATTGTCCCGTTCGAGTCCAGGCAGAGGCGGCCGCATTCCGGTGAAGCGGACTGCGAAAAAACACTCTTGTACAACGATTGGCGAGCCTTTTACAGGAACACACACACACTATATATATATATATATATATATATATATATATAGAGAGAGAGAGAGAGAGAGAAAGAAGATAACAATAATCCGGAGCATTCAACGACGGCCACGCTCATAACTGCTGCGTTGCTTTGGGGCGTAACAAAGGGTCACATCGTGTTGATGACAGCCCGTTCCGGTTGACTTCAGATGAAATGTTCTCGACTTCCTGCAGCTGTATCAATGACTTTAACCCGAACGTGCGCGTGATGCCGAGCACTATATGAAAATGAAAGGGAGAAAGGGGGTCGCTTTGGACGTTTACAGTTTCCACTTCACAAGATCGTAGAAGAACGAAATACGGAGGAAACGTACTTTCCGAACAAGCGTATATAGAGAAGTAATTACTCCACAGAGTCCTTCCGAATCTTTAAACTCTTCCGCATGGCCGCCGCTCTTTGGTCCAAAGAAGGGTGGAAGCATTATTGGAGAAAGTCGTTTCAAAAGTGCTTTTTTTTTTCGGGAATAAAGAGACCGCGGCTGTAAAAAAAAAAATAAGAGTAAATCTGGAGCACGCCATCGGGTTTAATGGAGCCAGAAATTTCTAGCCGGGTGCGGCATTCGACCGCAAGTCTCTCTCTCTCTTCTTTTCTTTCGCCCGCCTATTGCTGCACCCAATCCTTCTGGGTTCCGGAGGCAAAGACGATTGGAAATCGGTGGCCCGCTCGGTTCCGGCTCGCGCGCTACCGTGTTCCTTGGCTAGGGGTAATAGGATCAGTTAAAGAGCTCCCGCGTTCTCGGCCTCTCGAAACCGGCTGGAGAAAAGAAAAAGGCCTCCCGCCAGAGGAGAAGAAGGTATTCGTCCGGTGAAACCTGCCACCAGTGGTCTCACATCACGTTCCTTTCGGACCCGAGGGTGGCAGCGACCAATTTACGGCGGCGCACCCGCAATCTATTATAGGGACAGCAAGAATGGCCGGCTCTCGCTGCCAACATAGTGGCCAGAATTATGCCGGTCAGAATCACGGCACATGTAGCCTAAGGGCAGCGCGGAGATCGCTGCTGGCTGCTATGCTGTCCAACTTGCACTGATTAATTGAATGAATGCATGGGCCTAACGTCCCTAAGCAAAAGAGCGACTATGTGACACCGCCAGTACCCAGGGCTCTATAACAAATTTTTCTGCTGTGCGGTCCAGCGTTGCGATGAGATCGGATGGGATGAGATGGATGGATGCAGGGATGGATGGATAGAATGTATGAGTCGAATTTCCCTAAACGAAAGAGCAGCTGGAAAAGACGCCGTACGCTCTGCAATTGTCATTTCACACCTTTCACTAAGTGGAACAATTTTGCAGCAAATGCAGTGGACTCCGGATAAACGAAAGTCGCTGAAACAGAAATTCCGGATATACGGGACAAGGGTACCAACTTTGGTCGGCCACCCACAGGAACAATGTCGACAAACCACTGAGATGTTCTACCTAGTGAAACTTATGCAGCGCGATAGTGCGAGAGTGATTACACATACAGTACAACAGTGGCAAGAAGGTCGGCCTAAGGAAGAGCCGACGTTCAATGACGTTCCATTTACGTACGTGCACGCCACATGGTAGGTGGAACGTTTTCGCAAACGCGTTCCGCATGGTGGAATCTACGTGCCACGAGATTAAGAGTGTGTGTAGCGCACGGTTTTTGGAATACAACTTCCAGCACGCGTCCCCGTATAACGCGCGCCGTTATTAAAATTTAGCACGAGACCAATACGTACACGGGAAGGTGCGAGGCGTGATTCGATCGGCAAGTGGCCTAATACGGAGCGTCGCTGAAGCCAGCAGTTCGACGAGGGTGCACCTGTTGCCGTCAGTGCTGCCCCGCACGAAGAACCTCACGGGCGGAAGATGGAGGCACGGGCATGCGCAAATTGCATCGCAACGCAGCATGCTCTCAGTGATTGGAAGGTGAAGGCATCCTGTATTCTGGCGTTTGCTTGCATTTGCTGGCGGCGCCAGTGTTTATAGTTCACGTGACGGGTTCACAATTTTTTTTTTTTTTTTGCTTTTGCCGCATCAGGCGCAAAGTAACAACACCGCATCCGATTTGTTGAGGTATTTTTTAGAAGTATACACTGCACGGCGAAAGAAGCGGTTTCGCTCTCCTGTGGCATCTTCGCTTCTCTATAGAAACGACTACTGCAGTTCCGTCACACGGCAAACGCGCATTTGTGCTTCGTTCCAACAGGGCGAAAAAGCCAGCAGGAAACGAGGAATTCTTCCCTGCGGGGAATCGGTGCAGCACATAACTGCGGCTAAAGCGAGCGACAATGCGTGGCGCTCCATGCGAATAAGAGGCGTCTTTACATCGCTGATATCGTGCACATAAAGCGAGCGAAATCTATAGGCTCGAGAAGAGGGTGTTAGGGGGAGAGAGAGAGAGAGAGAGAGAGAGAATGAGAGAGACGAGCTTTTATTTACACGTGAAGTTCGACCGCAAGGGCTCCGCTGAAAAGACGGGCAAGAAAGTGGGTGCGCAAGGTCATTCGGGGAGGAAGGAGTAGGAAAAGAAAACACGTCCCGGCCGCGGGGGCCCACTCGGCGGTCAATGGCGCGCGCCTGGCGAGTCCGCCGCGGTTGAGCGACACCGCGTACGGCGGAGATTCCCTTTCCACACGGCGAACGCGCTGATGCGTCGTGCCCTGTGCTGTGCAGCAAACGAAACTGTACGTCGACAGCCAAGCGAGGAATAGTAGTAGTAGTCATAGTAGTAGCAGTAGTAGTAGTAGTAGTAGTAATAATAATAATAATAATAATAATAATAATAATAATAATAATAATAATAATAATAATAATAATATCAGAAGGAGAAAGCAGTAAAGCGCTACACAAAGGAGGAGCATGCAAAGAAGACAGAAAACAAATATTGGTTTACAAGATCCACGCCCCAGTCTGCGCTCTAGGGTGACGGTTGAGAGTCCATATCCAGGAAGAGCTCGCTTTGATAATAATGATGCTTTCTAACTAAAATCACCCTCGAAACAGGTTGGCTCGAGCTGGCCACTCATCTGGCTTGCTCATGAGATAATCAAGTTTTACTACACGTATTTCAGTCTGGCATTTTCCCTATCTCTACTTTTCATCTTGTGAAGTTATAGTTATGCCTGCAACGACTCCGGCTGCATCCCTCCCCTGCTTTTTTCCCTCACGAATACTCTAGACGACTCTTGCTTATCTCGACCGCTGACCACTTAACGCTGGCCAGATGAAGCAAGCTCCACTAAACGGCGAACGGGTTCAAAAAACGATATACAAACCACCGCAGCAGGCTTTGCCACAAGACCGGGATGCGAACGCAAAAAAAAAAAAAAAAAAAAAAAAAAAAAACAACGGCGGATCTCGTATGCCGCGAGCAACGAGGAGGGAAAGTAGCACGTATACAAGCGGGTTCCCCGCTTCGTGCGAAATCTCTGATCGCGGGCGCTGCCATCTTGAATTTATGCGAAGAAGCCGGCAGTGTGCGGAAATAATACAAGTGCACCTTACGCGAAAGGGAGGATGAATTAATGGTCTATTATAAGAAAAAAAAAAGAAACGCAAATAAGATGTGCATCCTGTCAGAAAAGAGAGAACAGGAGCAGCATCGAGAAGTAGTGCAGTGAATTCTAGCGCACGAACTATTTGCTGTCCGCGGCTAACCGCGCAATGCCTAGACACAGATACACGTGAAGGAAAATTAAAACTTGCTCGCCGTTATTCCTCTCCACGGAGAACATATTCGTACGAGATATGTTATCTCAGTTCAATCTATATTATCATAGTAACTGATAATTTAGTAATTCGTTTGCTGAACTGCCCACTACCGTAAGCTCGCTCCAGACTATCAAAAGCGCTACATTTGAGCTACGTGTTAAGCTTCCCGCACATAGATCAGAAGTTACGTTACCATTACAAGTATAAAATATTATCGGTCGATCATTTCCTTCGACATTTCTTATTGAGCAAACTTACCTTTACTTTTTACATTAGCTTTTTGAGGAAGAGGGCGTTACGTTATAGTTCAATCTTTTTTATAGAAGCAAAGATAGTGATACGTTACGTGTAACGTATGATCACCCCCCCCCCCTCCACATAGACACAGGCACAAGCCATTTCAAGATTTCGTTTTCAAATAAGGACACACACTTCGCGTGGCAGGCGTAACACCTTTAATTTCGCACTCCGATTAATTAAATCAGGATTAACACACTCGATAACAGAGGTGCAGCGGTTTAAATTTTGCTTGACATAACGTCAAGCGCGACTCGCCTCTTTCGAGCGGCATACGTACTCCTATAGCTATTTTTTTTTATCCAATAGGTACGCGCCGAGATTGACCTCCCCGAAAGTAATGGATCGAGAGTACGTCACCTGAAAAAAAAAAATGGAGAAAAAAAGAAGACAAAAGGAGGAAAAAGAAACGGGACAGCCCTGAACGACGCCATTAAACTGCGCCTGAGTGCAGCGAGGTCGTTGAGTGCTTCTAACAGCGAAGCATACAAGCGGTGGCCAATCGAAGATAGCACCGACAATGCAGCTTGAATGCGCAGTCGGTGTCGCCAACTGAATCGAGATGAATCAAGACAAGACGGAGAGACGAGAAAGTCTGGACAACGCGTTCCCGCCGGCATCAAAAAAAAAAAAAAAAAAAAAAGAAGAAGGAAAGAAAGAAAGAAAGAAAACGTTAGAGACCTCGCCATGGCACTTGCAGAAGAAAAGGAGGCTATAGAAACAAGAAAATCTAGGGAACCCGGGATACCCCTGAAAGTAACGACGACAAACACATAGGAATGCAAATTGGGTGGGGGGGGGGGGGGGGGTAAGCGATCGGCATCGCAAGCAGTGTAAATCACGGTTCTTCGAAGTCTGGCTACAAAAATGCCCTTCCTGCCGCGGCCCGAGTGCCGTTCTATAAGGTGCATGCAAACGTGTTTCGCGCATCTCTGCTTGAATTCAGTGATACGCGCAAAACACATACCGAAGCGTATCGTCACCGAGCGCTGTACTGACAAGAGGTGTCAATGGAGGAGCATATATATATACGACCCTCCGCCGTTTTGATGTTCCGCCGTTTCGAATCATCCGAGCCAGCGCATATTCGAGGGCTATCTCGATGGCGACAAACATGCCCGTTCACACTTCCCGAGCCACTCGTTCAATCTTGTAAGAAAGAAAGAAAGAAAGAAAGACGAACGCCGCAGAAGTCATCCTCGGTCTGAAATTCTTCATACGAAGAAACGAGGTGCAGTGCAGCGTCAACGATACTTAAAGAAAAAGAAAGAAAAGCTTGGAGAAAGAACAGGGCAAGCGAGAAAAAACTCTCCAAGACTATATACCAGGAAGCCGCAGATATATTCCCAGATATTTCGCGAATGGCGCTAAGGAAAGAAAGGTGGCCGTCACCGCGCTCGCGGGCAATAATCATTTCAGCAGCGTCACCACTGCCACGGTGCCAAAAAAAAAAAAAAAAAGAACGCGACGACCATCAGGGCCAGAACGAAGGGGGACAAACGAACGCTAAGAAATAACGAAAGGAGAAAAAAAATGTGAAAGACGGTTCGAGAGGAAAAAGGCTGGAGGAAACAAAATCCTGGCGCGAAATGTACAAAGGAGAAGGAACCATTTCACTGGCGTCACCCCAGAAGGCAGCACACAAATTTCGGTCTTCGGAGTCATCGGCGGTGCCTCCCATGGCGGCAATTAGAACAGAAAAGAAAAAGAAAAAGAAAAAACGAAGGAAAGATGGGGGAAGCGCATTTTTCGGCTCCGATAAATGGTTTTTCTCGCCAGAAAAGATACGCCTCCTTCCGCGTTGGCCGCGTCTTTATTACGTTTTTTTTTTTCTTTCACTTGTCGCCCGAAGGGCAACTGGGAACCATTTTTGAAAGACAGCCTGCCTCACTGCTTCCTCGTTGTGTCTAGTACGTCCCCTTTCAATCGGTCTCTTCCGCAAGCCACGACTGTTGTGCCGCGAAGCCGAACACAGCACAATCGGGGAAAAAAAATGAATAGAAACAGCAGCGAGATGGTCCTTGCCCGTCTGAGGTGTCCTCAGGCCAATGAACGAAAGGACAAATGATGTGAAGACACTTATGTACAACAGCAGCAAGAGCCGCAATGACCTAAACCAGATTACTTGAACCGTGCCATGCGGTTTTCTTAACGAAAACTCAAACTAGGCAATAGTAAAAGAGTCTTTCGTTTGGCGAAACGTATGATCAATGCCTGACGAGTACGTATGGGAGGCTTCTTGACGAAATTTGCGATGATTGCTAATGAGGCGCCTGTCCTACGGTTTCGCGGATAGCTTAATATTTAAGTCCGTGTGCTAGAGTACCTTTTCGAAATACCTTCTCGTTATAGCTACAGTGTACGCACAACCTGAGTACACAAGTGGGGCTTAAATATCTCATAAACATACGGGACACTGCGGCTATTTAACAGTGCCTGCTAGAGGGGTCGTCATGGATGCGCCTGACCCGATAGTTTAGTGATTCGTCATCATCGAAGACGTAAGAGTAAAGGAGAAGGCAAGAATTGTTAATGTTCGATTCTAATTCATTACTGCCACTGTTGCGTTTCGCCTGCGACACGCGGTTTTGCCGGCGCGACAGCGGCGGGGCGGCAGACATTTTGGCCCGTTCGTCGTCGCCGCAACGCTCCCCGCCAGGTGTTTCCAGGCGTTTCCAGGCATGTTCCGATGCCACGTGTCTTCATGTGCGTGTGTGAGTGTATGTGCCATTGTGCCCAAACCGGGCGATGCGAAAGCAGGGATCACCCTCTCATTCCAGTCATTGTGCCTGAACCAGGCGATGCGAAAGCAAGGGATGACCCTCTCATTCCAGTCATTGTGCCCGACCGGCAGCGCTACGACAGTGTGCGTCACCATTAGCCCATTGTACATTCACGTGCTCGTCTATTGAGGGGTTCCTTCTTGCCCTCAACTGCGAGAGTATAAAAACAGCTGCCCCCGGACGCCAAAAGGAGGGCTCCGATTTCTTCTGTTGAGTAAAGTGCTCTCCCGTCTCTCTACTTCGGTCAACCTGACCGCCAACTCTTTGCGATGTTAAAATAAACAAGTTGTTTTGTTGTTACCAGTCGACTCATGCTTTGCCGGGTCCTTCGGATGCTTCCAGTTGTACCCCAGGCCGCCAGGCCAACGCTACCCTTGGGGCTTGCGACCCAGGTACAACCACGGGCGTCAGCGCCGAGTTCCCAACAGATCGTACCAGCGGTGCGATCCAAACACCACATATGGAACATCGTGACAGCGCACCATCCTTTCTTTTTTTTTTTTTTGGTTCCTTTTTGCGCCCACGTGAGCTGCGCATCGTCGAAATACCATTGCCAGCAGTCGCTCGTAATGTCATTCAATACCTGCGATTCGCTTATCGTATGCGATAATTCTCTATTATTGAAACCTGGGCAGCGACAGCCATGATTGCTTTTTCTGGAAGACCACATCGTTAATCGTTAATTTTCTACGAGCGCCCCCTCCCTCACCCCCTCTTTTTATTCACTTATCTATATATATATTTACACTTTTGCAAGGCCCCACTCTAGCGAGGTAAAGAACGCGGACTGATGCAATTCAGGTGCTTCCTTTTTATTATCATCTTCATCACTTCCTCTTTTGGGGAAAGGGGAGAGGAAGCAAGAACGCGGCACAATATCTCATGCGCGTCACGTGCTGCCGGCATCGCGACGTCTCAAGTCCGCCAGGACGCAACCCCCCGCCAGTGTTCTCTTTCAGCCGCCCGTGCACGGCCGAAGACGTCCAAGGAGGCAGACGCAGCGTCAGCTCGGTCTGCCTTCGGGGACCGAAAGGAAACAAGGTCAATTTCGCAAGAGCGTCGCAGCGACACCCCCGTTCCCCCGTCCACGTCGGCCGCATGCGACCTTCAACGGCCTCTCGCCACTTCCCCGCTGACCCAACGCCCGCGTGCTGCAGCGGCACTGGCCGGTCTCCGGCGGCAACGCCGACCGCCGCGTCGCCTTGGTAACCAACCAACTAGAGAAACGACCCACCACTCGCGGTGAACACGATCGTCGAAGCTGCGGTTTCGCGGAACCATCACAAGTGGCAAACCCCTGCTAGCACCAACATGGCCCAGGTAAAGGAAGGAGGCCTGCACGCCTGAGCTGTGACGTGACATGATCTGAGACGGGGGGCGCATACATGCGCCCTAGTAATGGCGACCACACCTTTCCGTGTAAACCTTGCGCCCAGCGCTGACACTTGCGAATGGCTGAGGTTAACCCAATGCTGAGTGTACGCGGCTGTCAACATACCGTTACGAGGATGAAGGCGGACGTGAAGCATTAACCTTGGCGCCCAATCGTGTTTTTTGCATACCTGAATGTAACGTTATAATGTAGAAGTGAGTATGGTGCTGCCTGGCTGGAGAAAATTGTGGTTGAGAAAATCATCGCTAACGACAATCGCGGGCTCGGTTACTGCCTGTAACAGCGGCGCGAGAAGGCGTGCAATTTTATGACGCCACGCGTTACGCTTACATGTAATGCAAATAGAAGACACAGTTTGGTGAAATAAACTGCACGTACAACTAAAACGACAAAGAAGCAAGAGCTAAAGATGGAGGAGATTCCTTGCTTCCGCATTTATTATTCAGTGCGTGATAGAAGGAACCGTCATAGGAGAAATAGAAGGACGACCTCTAGCGCGAAAATGGATTGCTACAGTGTACCACGTTGTAGGTTATGTTACTTGTATTATCATGCATTTCTTTCTGTTATGCATTACCCTTATTCTGATTCAGAATTCATGTTTTGTTTTTCGCGTTCACGTTATTTCGCAGTAGAAATGGACTTATCATTTATTCTTTGCTTTGTATAATTTATTGCTTGTACTTACATAGTTTAGTTTAGACCCCCTGCTAACCTTTAGCTATTGATCTAACGAGTTCTGCCTATATTCATGTATTAAAATCAAGAAGTGGCAATAAAAGAAAGAAAAAGATGCTCTTTTCCTGGGCGTGCCCCCCCCCCCCCTCCCCTCCCTGGACACACACACCCTCTCTTTTCCTTTGCATATTTAATCTTAGCAACTGCCTGTTGGGTTGTCGCATTGCAAAGCGAAACTAGCATTTTATCGCAGCTTTAAGTAAGCACCTGCAAGAAAGAGCAAAAGAGGCGGTGAAAGAAGAAAGAAAACAGTAGATGTGGCAGAAAATCGATGCCCGAGAGACTACTTTCTCGCCCATAGCGTGCAGTTATAATTTGGCGCCGGCATAATCGCCCCTGCACTTCACACACACACACACACACATACACATTTTCATTCGTTGCGAAAGGAAATCCACGCACCACCGCTCGAAGGAAGAAACACGACTGAAATCACGGGCGACGGTGCCATGCCACCGTGGTGGGAAAACCAGCAGCCGTGCGAAGCCACGACGCAGTCAGGCAGCTCACCCAGTGGCAAAGGGAGAAGCAAGAGCAGAGGACGACGGGAGAGTCTGAACCGCGCACACGTATGCTGCGGCCGCGGAGATTAGCGGCCTACTTGAACTCCCTAGAATCGAAGGCATTTAGCGGGTATACTCGTACCGCTAAATACCGCTACTATAACTCGGCAAGAAAAATGAAATTGCTCGTCAGTAACATGGTTAAGGAGAAAGTACGTCTGTTACCTTTAGATGCAAGCAAGGTGTGCCTATAACGGCTACTGATGTAAGCGTGCACCAAAGGTTAGTTTATTATTCGGACAAAACACTTCTTCATATAGATACTGCGCAAAGCGCTCAGAAAGCGCCCAGCTTTGAGCTTTTGCCTGCGCGGTTGCTGCAAGGCCCGCACGGCTTCATTCTAATGCCACCAGAAGTGGTTAGAACAGCGGGAGATGCGGTGCTGTGGGAGATAACAAAGGCTCATATTATGCGTACGTGGAGTGAAATAAGCAGATCGAAACAGTTGCGCGCATAATGTGATGAAATTGAGAGTCCATCAAGCGGTATAGAAAAGGAAATCGACAAAATAAAAGCGCCGTCTTTTTTCGCACACTACAGAATCAAGCGCATACGCATAATCGAGCTCTGAGGCACGCCATCTACTGATTTGCATCAGAAAGGCCAGTCGAATAGTATACTGCCCGCCGGAGTCCCATTTCGTATAGCTGCCGCAAGTAATTGCGCGCAAACTCGATTTTCGCGTAGAGGAACCTTTATGGAACGAAAAAAAAAAAAAGAAAAGGTGGGATGAAGAGAGGCGCCTACAAACTGAGTGCATTATGCACGGGCTTCAGGAAGCAGCAAACGAAACAGCGGCTGGCGAGGATTACTGTCACTTTTCCCAGGGCAGGAGTGGTGAGCGCACATCTGTGTGCAAAACCTACAGGACTGTGAGGATATCCGAAATTTAGAACCCGAAGCGAATAGCCCTTGCTATTCGATTAGTATTAGATTTGAGAATTCGCTATCGAAAATTGTCGAATAATGCTTTCTGTTTGAATATAAAGGATAACAAGGCTCACTGGAGCCTAATTCGAGCCTCATTGCAGCCTCCACTGTTCCGAATTGTTCCTGCTGCAGGAGAGCCGCAGTTGATGTGCACGGGCAATATACTTCTCGAGCGAACGTGCGGGACAGGCAATTTCTGCCGAATAATCTCGAGTCATTCTATATGAATGCCTCGCTTTAGGACAGCCAGGGAATTTGCCTCGATTTAGACTAAGCAACTGGTAGGCCGGCACCGCTATATGGCTGCATTCCATTAAAACAATGATCGGCGGTGCTGCATTGTCCCGTTTATCTCCTTCAATGAACAAAGCACTCTTTCGGCATGAGGCGACGTGTCGATTCGCTTGTTTCATTACTGCCACTGCCACGGCTCACCAAGCAACTGAAAGTAGTCGTACTTTAAATTTCTGTTTGTTTCTATAAGTGAGAAAATATTGGGCGTTCGATTCCATATTCGAAGGTGGCACGTTGTTCTCGAATATTCGTATTCGACTCGGGAAATCCCACTATTCGAACACCCTCGGCTAAACCACATGCGTGCGTACATCGAGCAATATCCTTCCCAGCGCAATATACAAACATTGAGCGCTCTAGTACTTTTGTACCTTTCCAATCAACGAACTATAGTATAGTCCGAAACACAAACGGTTGTTTATATGAGGACCTCGCACTGCCATCCGGGTATCGCGGCGAATGAGCAGCCGATCGCAAGACAGAGTTGTATCACGACGAGTTCTTTGCATTGCAGAGGAAACCCTCAATCGGGTGTACGCGACCACTAGCGCAACGACCGCTGCTTCTGCAGTTTATGCACGAGTGCGTCGCCGCGCATCCGGGCGCCGATCCGTCCGGTATGTGCGCGTAGACATGCAACGCCGCGGGACGCCCCGGTATCTACAGCGCTCTCGAAATGGAGGACTTCACGCCACCGACGTTTTTCTTGCGAAAGAGATCCCCCACTCGGAATAGCACGCAGTGCTCCAGGCCTGCAGCTACAGAGCGCAGCCGGACGAGATTTCGCTGTTGCGCTTCAATGTGCGAGCCCACGTACTACAATATCGGACGACGACGCAAGCTCCAGCGATCGAGTCGCGCGTGCGCGTGAACAGATTGAACGATAAACCAGTGTCGTTATCGGTGCTCCCGCCGTATACGCAGACCCAAACAACGGCGAACTACATCGCCCCGAAATTAGATAACGCCAAGTTTTGTTCCGACCGCGACGGGCCGTCGCTGCTTACACACATCCGGTCGGTCGAGACGAGAATCGAGGACGAAAGACCAGGTTAGAGAAGCCAGATGCACCTCCCCTGCCACGCCCGCTCGATTCGGACGGCGCTTCGCCCTTGCGCGTGCAGGTCCAGCCGCGGGCAGCAGCGTTACGAGTCAAGGGTATAATAGAAAAGAGAACACAGGCAGGGCTTCACGGACACGTGCACTACACGCGCACGCCGGGACAGCTAGCAGACGACAGAAAAACAAGCGCAAACGGCACGAGGTCAAGCCTTGCCGGTTCGGCAAACACCGCGGGCGCCTTCGTTTTCTTTCTTTGTTCTTGCGCCTCAGACGCCGCGTCAGAGAATATGGTAAAGCACGGATCTCAATTCAGAGACGCCGCAAGCGCAAAAGCGTCGGCCTCGCCCGCGCGTCGGTCTCGCGGACCGTCAACGGCTCTCTCGGTCTCCGGTCTCAAGGCGCGCCTATATGTCCTCAGAATGCAGTATTCACCCTCGCAAGCCCTCGTCGTGCCCAAAGAGCCTGCTGTCAGTCAATGCAGGCGAAAAGCGAGCCGAGTGGAAATTATAGTTCACGCTATCCGGGCCAGTAGATGGCGCGCGGCGAAGTCCCGACCACACGGAGCACGGGATACGCGTCTCCGAGTGCATGCACGCATGAAGAAGGGAAGGGAGAGCAGCCACATGACGCGCACACGAGTGCGAGTTTCCTTGCGCGTAGCACAGGGCTGCTAGGTCACCCTCAGCAGGAGCGTTTGGGTTTGAGCAAAGTTTTCTTTCTTAACTCCATTATGCCACTTCTTTTATTTGCGATAGCAACTATATGGCCACTCCAGGCGCATTTCTGCCGTTGGCGCCGCCGTGAGGTTCTGTATAAAGTCCGAGAACGATGATATCGTCGCCGCGCGCTGTTTGCTGTGTGGAAAAGAGAAAGCGTGCGAGGTTGAGCCGGCGAACGCAGGCGAATGCGGCTCTATATATCGCGTGTTTCTCGCTTAAATTTTGCAGAAGGGTTGTATTTTGGAGTCCATGTCGTTCAGTGTGATACTACTGGCCACAGTTAATTACCTGGTTTTTTTAAGGGAAAAGTGAAAATTTGCCTTCGCTTATGGAAATGCGAGCTGCTGCGACGACACAAGTATAAACTTGTATCGCCGCCTGCTGGCAGTTACAGAAAGCAGCTGTTCAGGAAGGGCTGCCGCATGTTGCCCGCTCCTTAACCAAATGCAAACTTGGACTTTATTATTTTTTTATTATTATTATTTTTTTACAGCGAAGCTGTGTACGCCTAGGCGAAGCACTCGTGGTCCGACCACAAAAACCCTATTGCGGGGATATGAACCAGTGTTTAGGGGATATGAACCACTGCATTCGTCTTACGTAACGGATGGACAAGTTTATCGTTGGGTAGGCACAGAATTTCTTACGAATTTAAAACATACATTTACCTACGTATTATCGCAGGGAAGGGGCACAGAGGAGTGACGGGGTTAAGACAATATCATGATGAAATAATCATCTCGCAGCAACGGTGTGGCGCGCCATTGGCTACGGCGACAGTGACGTCGTTTCTCTCTCGCAGCAGAGCGCGCGAGCAGAAGGCTCTCTCCGACTTCCCAACAGGTCCAAAATGTGTCCCCGTCTTTAATTAAACGAAATGGCCCCGGCGTGTTACCTGGTCACAAAACGTGCATAACCAAGCGATAAACAATATGATTAACGCACTACGAAACACAAATGCGTAACATATTTCAGAAAAAGAATTGATGAACCCACTGGATTAACACGATGGTCCGCTCATTGCGCCCCTCCATGATGGTGATTATGCGAAGTGCAATGTGCGGCATTTCAAGTAAACAATGTGGCAAACCCAAGCCAAACGAGAAACACGACGATGTAACCAGTAATGGAGAAATACTTTAATAAACCGTCGGAATTAACCCAGCGATAAACACCGGGGCCGCACACATTTTAGCTTCGCTGGTTTACCATCTGTACGGGGTGCATGGGCGGTTTTTTTTTTCTTCTCAAAAACCAGGCAATTAACTGTGGCAAGTGTTAAACTGAACGACGTAGACTCCAAAATGCGATCCTTCTGCAAAATTTCAGCAAGAACAGTGCAATGGTGAGCGCAAAATCAGTTTTTTTTTTTTTCCAAACACGCTAAGCTAAATATGGGGGGGGGGGGGGGAGGCGAAGCCTGCTTGACGTGTAGCCGGGCGCGTACTATTAGAGGTACATTAGAGAAAAGTGACTCTACGTTAAGGACGCTCCTTGACGGTGGTAAGTAGTATAGGGCGCGGTGGATCGAAAGGCCGCTCGATATCGCTGTTAACGTTTCCAGATGGAGTCCTTCGTTCACGAA
The DNA here is from genome assembly GCF_050947875.1 of Dermacentor variabilis. Classification (NCBI taxonomy): domain Eukaryota; kingdom Metazoa; phylum Arthropoda; class Arachnida; order Ixodida; family Ixodidae; genus Dermacentor; species Dermacentor variabilis. The sequence continues at coordinate 137,990,099 of NC_134569.1, forward strand.
TACCATATCTTTAGCCTGGGGGCTCAAAAAAGAAAGAAAGAAAACATACACTGCCTTCTTTATTGGCGTAAAATAACGATTAACTCTAGCTCGACTGCCACAATACGTCTATATACTGCGGATTCGACAGAGAACTGCGGCGACTGACATTGAGCAACTCACTCACAATATTAATCAGTGGACGTATGCCATCACACTTCTCATGCTTGACGAATATGAGCACACCAGCATGAGAGACGTATCTCGGAAAGAAAGAGGAACCCTACTCAGGAGCTGCTTTTCTTTGTTCGCAATAGACGCCTGCCCATACTTAACGCGCAGTCTGGCGGAAGCAGCAATAGCAGCCAGCAGAGGAACCACAACACAATTTCGCCATAGAGCACCACTTGCATCTGAAACCTTTTATAGGAATCTGCTTGACGATAGCAGAAATAATTATCAGCAGCACCATGGCCGCCGATTGTGTAGAGAACGGTGATGCGTGCCAAACACCACGAGAAATGAACGTTTTTCCTCTCTCTCTTTACAGGCGCTTCTGAACATATCTATGGCCAGCGCTGACTCTTGTGAGAGACCTGCAAACGGGTGCTCACTCGCGCTTGACAACTCGCGCTAATCGAACTTCTCTGTTCATTGCGTATTCAAACCGGAGAACGCAAATGGACCTGCTGAAGATGTATTTCTGCATGATTACATAAAAAAAAGAAAGCGATTACATTTCATTTCTGCACTTCCGTACGGACGTTTCCCTCTTTCACGGATCACACCATTCCCCCACTGCTAATGCTAACGGAGAGCGAACGAAGCCCACCGCCTGCTGGCAATTAATAGAAGAAAACCAACTGTTCCTTTTCAGACGGTAACCGCACATTGACCAGAGCAGGCCTGGCCCGCCATGACCGGGATATACATGGTCTCGGATGGTAATATCAGCCTCTATACACTGGCGATGGTTCGGCGGTGTGTAAGCTGCAATTCTGCTGCTGCGCGTTGCGCACACAGCTGCGCGAGCGCGCCATAACACCGCGCAGACAACCAGGATAGAAATGCCACTGCACGCATCACGGCCACATGCCACGATATACGAACGGTAATTTGTGACATCGCTGCCCCACCATGCACCGCCCCCAACTCTTTGGACGAGGGCCAGCTGCGTGGGAATCCTGGAAATGACCAAAACAGCAGGTAGCGGTCGTAGGGAATCGCATCGCAGAAGCGGAAAGCATGCGCCTATTGCACCCGCCGTGGTTGCTCAGTGGCTATGGTGTTAGGCTGCTGAGCACAAGGTCGCGGGATCGAATCCCGGCCACGGCGGCCGCATTTCGATGGGGGCGAAATGCGAAAACACCCGTATACTTAGATTTAGGTGCACGTTAAAGAACCCCAGGTGGTCGAAATTTCCGGAGTCCTTTACTACGGCGTGCCTCATAATCAGAAAGTGGTTTTGGCACGTAAAACCCCATAATTCAATTCAATTCAATGCGCCTATTGTGTTGCACCTTCTATCTCTGTTTGTTAGGATTCTTAATTCTCACTGCTGCTTGCCTTGCCACCATGCAACGCGGTTCGCGCTCAGACGTGTGCACGACGCTCCGTTGTCAGCGAAGCTGAGTAAACGTACTACATACACCCTTTTCAACACTGCTATAACCGTTACAAAAACGCGCATCCTCGTAGTTTCGTATAAGAGCAAGAGGCCCACGGCGCCCAGGCTTGCACGTATTGGTAATTTTCTTTTTCGCTGTTTCTGAAGGCAGCAACGACGTTGCTAAAATTTGCAGTGGAAAATCAGGCTAGGCTTCGTGTCATACGAGTTGTAGTATGACAAGCTTCGCGCCGCAATTGAGTATTTTTTTAGCTTCCGCAAATTTAATTCCGAACTCACATTTAGCAAGTCGAACATCGTCATAACGAAGCTGCATCTTACGCCAAAATATTTTCGTTTTGTCGAATATTCGCTATTAGCATACATTTGTAACACGCCGATTTCGGCGACAAAAAAGAAAAAAAGAAAATGTGATATATATCTACTTCGATACGTGCGAAAATTCGTTACATCCATCTTATATTGAAGGTCGACCATGTTTATTTCGGCCAAATTTTCATTATGGCAGGCATTAATTATTTGGGGCATAGAGCACCGGGGCGGCTTGCACGAACATTTCATAAGGAAAAAAATAGCGAATTTAAGAACGCGTTCTAGTGCGGCCTAGGGGTTGTCTACGGAACATTTAAGAATGCGTTCTTAAATTCGTTATTATTTTCGCTATTAAATGTTCGCGCAAGTTAAGAGAAATGAAAACTAGAACCTTTATAAAGGTCAGTGTTTAGAGCGTTAATATGAAAAAAAAAAAAGGCTTTAACGAAGCCAGTCCTTCCACCTCCCTCCACGCTGAGCGTAAGCGAGAGTATCCGGCAAATCGTGCTTCTTCTTACAGAACGCGATTCTTTTACGAAAATACAAAGAGAAGAAGTGGTATACGCGGGTCGGTGGGGGTGCAGAAAAAATATGGAAAGAAACTTCCATACGGGGTCCTTAAGTCCTCCACAAAAAAAAAAAAAAAAAAAAAAAATGAAAGCGCTACGAAGAAGGGTATTAAGAATATACGACGCGACTGTGACGTGACTTAACGAGAATTATTCGAAATCAACGACGTATCTGGAGTTTAGCAGACCGTGAACTTCGTTGTATTTCCGTTACAACGGCGCAGCAGTGCTTAATCCCAGGGAGTACGATATGTCTCTACAGAGCGCAAAGCTCACTCGTATTCGCGAGGAGAAATAACAGCGCTGCGCACCAAACCCCTCGGGCGGATTTCACCTGCGGAGAAAGAGTGTTCTTAAAAAAAGGGAAAAGCTGTCGAGGAATACTGTCGCTCCGAATACTGAATACATAATCTTCTCTAATGAACAGACGTCACAAAAAGACCATCAAATGCCTCGCCTCCGCCCTTTCCCCCTAAGAAAAAAAAACAAACAAAAAATAAAAAGTGACGATAAAAGAAAAAGAAACGTTGCCTTTTGATCTTACCGTAAGCGTGCTGATCCTCCACAGCATCATTTGTGTCTTGCGCTAACTGGTATATGGCGCCGGTGCCTATACGCAGCTGACAGCGTTCTGCAGACGGCGCCAGTGAGAAACTACGGCAGCTCAAAACGGAACAGCTGCCTACAGGCAATGCGCTCCTCGCCCGCCGTATAGTCTATCTCACAGCGGAACATTATACAACTTCCGACTCAGACGCGATCGATAAGAAACCAAGATCTTTCGGAGTGTTCCGCTTCAACTCGTTTGAGTTTCGAAATTGCAGAAGCACGCGATCTAAAGCACACGAATCGCACGCAACGAAACGATGCATACGTCAACCAGTTCCTCGTTTTCGCGCGCTCTCGCAAAGCGAGAGAAATAAGAGTGCGCGCGAGAGACGAGACACGACCAGTGTTCCGTGTTCGAATCAATCCCACTCTACTATACTTCCTGCACGTGACCACATTTATATATGTAAGTACACGTCTGTCTATACTGCCACTGCGCGTAAGCGATGTCTTCATGCGAAAATGATCCTACAGCTGGCGAAGCCACGCACTCGCAATGCGGAGAAAACGTCCAGTCGCCGCTGCTTCAGAAGGACCTTGTATCGCGCAGTTCTTCTAACGCCGGATATGCATTTGTATGCCTACTACTTTACTACTTTTATTATTATTTTTTTCATTTCATTTTTCAACAAGCTGCCCAACAAACTCGACGAGCTACATACTCACGGACAAATTTTCTCGGCTATAAAGCGCAAGCTATAGGCGGGGGGGGGGGGGGGGGGAGGCAGAGCGTCCGCACGTGACTGTATTCGTACGTAATTAAGTCCGGTTGAGCCCGCGACACCGGTTTCGGTTTCTCCGACCTCGCACAACTTCTTTACTTCAATGAAGGCAGGGACATTTAGCTCGGCGTGAATCAATCAATGTGTGTACACATCCGATGTGTACCGAGTTCAAAACAGCAAGCAAGCAACGCAGCCTGCGTTGGAGTCCCGAAGCGGCCTGGTGACCTTGACGCCTCGGTCTTGGTTAGGACCAAGGAGGTAAAAAAAAAAAAAAAATGCTGGAGTGGCAGCCTTCGCAGTTTCTTACCAGCACCAGCACAGGTGATTAAGCCAAACTTTGCCTATACTACTACTTTGAAAGAGGGCCATAACAGCTGAAATTTGCTCACAGCTCGGTACCTTTTGTTCAGTTATTGTAAATGCTAGGCTAACTGGAAAATAAAAGTTCGTGGATTCTGGCTAAAATGTTACCTTTGGCTGCGTGTTGATACCATGATTTACCATAACATTTGACAAGACGTTCAGGCTTCCTTGTAAAACCAGTGGCAAAAAGAAAGACACTGAAGGATATCTGTATGCCAAAATCAATCATCCTAAATAGCACAAAGTGGGAAGAAAGCGCTTCGTATATTCCCCGCTATTCGCTGACGCTCTTTCGTGCCTACGGTAAGATGGCGGCGGCCCGGCTTCACGTCTGAGACGTCGGCTCCACTCCAGCAATTTTGTCTAAAGCTCCCTGGTTGCTACAATCACTTGTTTGGTGGGCTTCATGCCTTCGAGGAATGCGTAAAAACGTGCGACGGCCTCGGGTGTGCGAAAACTCGAAAGGGCAAACTGGAAGTACGGCAGAAAACTAGTAGGCGACTTGTGAACGCTGCTTATCATTTCAAATTAGGCGCAGGAAAAAAGAAGAAGCTATTGTTTTCTCTTTTCCACCTTAAGAAAGGTGTACAAGACTGCGGGCCCTACTTCCAGCAGCGGCGAAAGAGGCGCGCTTGGGACCCATAGCCTTCGCTTCATAGCCTTCGCTTCACAGGCAAGAAAAGTTGTCCGCGAGCACAGCAGCTTCCAGTTCGTGTGAAGCGCGCTTGCAGTGCCGCACGACAGCGCGGCGATGTGCGGTGAAGCAAGCAGGACGTTAAGCCTTCGCTTTGCTCTGACGTAAGCGCTCACGCAAGGCGGCCACCGCGCGACAATGGGAAATCGCTATTAATCTTCGCTGTCGCGTCTCAGCCGGAGGAAAGAAAACAGAAACGGAGTAGGAGGAGGGCGGGAAGGGCGACGGCGTACGAGCGTCACCTGACGCGTTCGGCTACCCGTCGTGCATCTTGCCTCAAACGTTTTCCGCAGGAAAGACACGGGCGGCTGCTGTGCGCGCTGCAGTTTAGCGATTTTTTTCGCACGCGGTTTATGCAAGATTCTCGCCGTTGGAGTGTCAAGTTTCGAGTCGCGCGGCAAGTAGGATAATTCTGTCGGGAATGCGACCAGGCAGCGCTAACTGAACCTGCTGTCGAGGGGCGTTAATGCGACTCGCGTAAACGATGACGTTTGGAATGCGATATGGCGACGCGCCTTGCAGAGAAAACGTGAGATGTGTAGCGTACAGCGCAGCACTCGGTTCCGATTAATGGACGAAACCAAGTGAGAGCGGGTGCAGTTTTCGTATTAAAAGCAGGAAATGTGCTTTCGAGAAGAATAATGTCTAAGAAAGATACTTAGTATAATGAAGGGCGTATAAGCTGTCCAAGAGAAATGGCAATGCAATTTCTTCTTTTTTTTTTTTTTGTTAGCTTATGCACCTGATGATGGGCGATCACATGGCGACACCTTACCCTTCTGACGTATCAGTATTTGAAATGAAATAAATGGGCATCGACAGGAGATCGTAACGAATAAAGAAGGCTGAATGTCAGTCCCGACGTAAAGCGCAAGCCGCGGGACCGCAAGGCTATCGAGGCTTTCCGTTTCAAACCCATCTGGCCTCTCTCGATCCACATAATAATGATATCCACCAGAAACTGTCGCACTGAGTCGTCCCATTTGAGAGCTCTGCCAGTGACCTCGTTAGTATCTGATGCGTCTGTTCAATTTGGCAATCAACGCTTCTTGCATGCGTTATTATTATTATTATTATTATTATTATTATTATTATTATTATTATTATTATTATTATTATTATTATTATTGGTTTTTGTTATATTCGCAGCGTATTGAGCATTTTCAGTATGACCCGAGAAAAGGGGTATTGGCGAGCCTTGCATGCAGGCACTGGAAACCTCCCTAAACTCATATTACAAAGAAAACAAACAAACAATATCCCTGCAGGCATTCGCGGTAGCGCGCCGGATAGAGATAACATGTACTTTGCATATAGCCGTTTTCGCATTTCGCAAAGCCATCCTCTAAACGAAGCAGTTTCGCATCTTCATTCATAGGGCGCCAGCTCCTACAGAACAGCGCCTTACAACGACGATCAGGTGACAGGCAAACACGCAAGTCTCGGCGGGATAGGCGCATCTCTCGCGACTAGTGACAACTACGGCGAACGCACCGAGCTGACAGATGTGAAGCCATGATTTCGCCAATGAATTTACAACATACAGATTTGGTTTAGCGAAGAACAAACTTTAAAAAAGAATTAATAGTAAATACAAGGTGGAAGTTGGAAATAGATCTATTTGTCAGGGCAAACCCAACCAGGCGACATCATCATTATCAATATCAGCCTAAATCGATCTCCCCCTGCTAACTATGGTTTGAAAGAAGAAAAGAAAGCCTTTAGCAACATTGTTACAAAAGCCGCTACAGAAAACACAGAAGCGTAGCAGCGACGCATGCAACTTTATTTTTTTCCTCAACATAGATGAAATGAAAGCCCTCTCGCACATGCAGCATTTGCACTTCGTTATTATTTTTCCTTCACCGTGATGGACAATCTTATCAGCGTATACTTTCTCTCCACCGTTGAAGCGCGTAGAACTATCCTTCTGCACCGCGTATCATCAACGATGTCCTACGGCGGCGGTGCTGTTAGATGTCTTACGTGTTGGTCGCGCATACTTCAAACGCGAAAGCAGAGAAACGAAAGCTCCGAAACGTCGTCAAAATTCCGAACGCCGTGCTTGAGAAATTGCGCAGGCTTAGCGTCGGACACGCAACAACTTCGGGAGAGAGCGCCGGCACACACGGGCGGCGCTGTTCAGCGTCCACAACCGTCTCGCTGGCAGTCGATTTCTCCCATAGCACGACGAAATTTATTAACTCACAGTATACGAGACGTGACACGGGAAAGAAAGGTGACGTGAGGGTAGAGAGTCTGATGGAGGAGCTCGATCGAGGCCCCGCAGAAGCCGGAGAGAAGAGCGCGAAACGGTGGGAGAGGGTGTGACGCCCCGTCCAATTTACTCCGCTCCGCTCCCGCGCCAGGCAACAAGGCACGGCTGCGGCTTGTCACCGAGATTGACGCGACCGCCGCAGTCGCTGCGCGAGCACCCGGCTCCAGCGGCCGCACATTGCCGGACCGCGACCCCTCCTCTTAACAGCACACTGACAGGCCCCGCAGTATATATTCTTTTAAAGTAGTATTTAAGGGGGCGCGGCACGCGCTGACCTTGCTCGCAAGACAAACTCGCACACCAACGAGAGCAGGCAAAATTGCGAAGCGAGAGGGAGAGAGAGATGGGGCAGAGAGAGGGAGAGATGCGAGGGATCTCTGATTGCCCCGAACGACCGGTCCATACTAAGCCTTAGTCCCCACGCCTCGCTGCCAGCCTGCATGCTGCACGAGTGGATCCAGCGCGTAAGCGAGACGTCGCCACGCGGATGACGACGACGACCGAAAGCCACGAATGCGCGCGAGAGAGGCCCGAAGCGTGCCGCCATCAACGCGAGAAATTGCCTTTTCCGGGTGATTTCCCGCCAGGGGAAAGCAAACCGGCCGACGCTCGCAGACACGCGTGTATGCGCGTATATATGCGCTTTCCTCGGGGCTGCTTGCCCGCAAGACTTCACAGCGTGCCTTCTGCGTTGTCATACTCTCTTAGTTTTTTTCGTTAGTTCGATCCTTCGCGTCGTTGATGTTTTTTTTCCACCCGCAAGATCAAAGCTCGAAGTGGGCGCCGCGCCGCAGAATGCGCGACGCCGACGTACGCACAGGCGCGGGGTCGGAGACGCGGAATTTGCGAAGGGAGCGCCGGCGGAGCGAGGCATGCGCGTCTATCAAATCGCGGGCTTCGTTCCCGAGGGGGGCTTACGTAGCTGGTCGGCCGACCCGAGCGTTGTTTTCTCGACGTGTCGGCGAAACCTGCTTTTGCGGCTGCGGCATGCGCCACGCCGCCGCGGATCATCTCCCGCGTTTCGAGCGGCGGTGAAATGTTCTCGTGCCGCCGCCACTCGCTGGAACGAGGAGCGTACAGCCAACGTAGGCAGGGCTGCAGGCATTCTCCAGCTCGTGCGCGAGCTCCATTCCAATGCGCTGATCTTTCGACCGAGACCTAAACGTAGGCCGGGAGTAACTGGAGAGACGTTTATTCAATGAGTCACGAAGAGATCTCGGCGAACTGCTTCACAGACGTAGCAAAGAAAGACAGTTTCGAACGGCAGATAAACTTGTTCGTGAAAACTATCCACTTCGGCGGCACGTAGCGCAACATGACGTGTATTTAGACCGCAGTGGGCAGTGTGACCGCAGAGCAAGCAGCCGGTACATTAAAGAAACTGGCTGTGCGTGGCTTGCTAGCCACAGTTTCGAACCAGGTTGCGCAGAAGCGGTGTCCTTAACACTCCCGGAACTTCTGTCACCGATTATTTAAGTCGCCCGGTGACTGCTTACATTTACGGCTTGGGAATTACAGTTAAAAAAGAAAAGGCGGTGAATTGAGTTGGAAGAAAAAACAAGGGACGAGCACTGTCCACAAAAGCTCTGCTACACTGTGCGTCGCTAACTTTAAAGTGTGTAATTTTTCAGGCCACGAGTGAGTTCGAACTGTATAGCCCGACTTTTTTTTGTCACTCTTGTCGCTGCGCCTTCCAAGTAGTGATTCCCTCTCAAATAGTGACTAACACGGGAGTGTGCAATCGCCGCAGTTTATACAGCTTAGCTGCGACTAAGGGTAGCGCGCGTCACAGACCAATCCATCGGAAAGAAAGTCATGCCGCAAGTGCTTACGTTGAAAGCTCCGTTAGGAAGGAACTTGAGTTGTAAACACAAACGCAATACCAACACAACAGCTAATCATCAATAAACACCGCCCATGCGCGCTTTTTTTTTTTTTTGTATCCTCGTTAGTCGACTAACTGTAACGCTTGAGAGAGAGAGAGAGGCAGAGAGAGAGAAAGAAAAAGAAAGGAAAGAAAGAAAGGTCACCCTAAGTGTCAACCGTGGTTATCTAGCTAGTACTTTTGCTTGCTCAAGGGTCGTTCGAAGCTTGGCTCGTAAATTACGGATTGCGCATAAATCAGCAATTGCACTTTCGAAGTGTGGAAAGTAGAAACGGTAATAAGAAAATACGTGAAAGAAGGCATTCTCTACAATACATTTAGCCAGAACCTTATTCGAAAAAAAAAACCGCAATTGTGGCGCGTATTCATTCAAACTTCATCCATAAATAAATAAATAAATAAATAAAGAACATAACCGTTTCGAAAGATCGGAATATCCGAAACTTTAGATGGCCCGCTTATAATTGCGTTGGAAGCGCGTTTTCGAGGCTCGTGCTATCTATACCTATACCGAAGCACTGCGCGGTTTCAGAAGACTACGCCCCCGAACGCAGGGCTTCGGCTATACCTACGCGTCCAAAACGAGATTTCGTTTTTTGGGGGGGAAGAGCAGGTAGGACGCTTATACACGAGCGCGGCTCCCGGGACAAACGAGGCAAATCCTCTGTCAGTAATACCGCCGCCATGCGCCCAATTTCGCGAAGTGCGCTGCTGCGGCTGCGACCGACCGCCGAACGACAACAGTAGCACGCCACACGGGGGAAGGGGGGAGGGGGGGGGCGACGTTTATCCAGGCTACAGTAAGCTTCGAGAGCAAGTTTGCGAAATTCGGTTGCCGTTCCAACGAGCAGCGTCGCCGGCAGACAAACCACTCCGAGAAAACGTAACCTGGGAACAAGGAGCGCGTGTGTACTTGTGCTTGCGCAAAGAAAATGAAAAACAAAAAAACAAAAAAGAAACATTAAGACGAACAACACTGTTCGAAGAAAGTACGTGCATTTCTGCCTCCACCGCACGCTCTGGGAATCCGAGCCCGAGAAGCATCAGAAGCACGTATACGTATACTGCGCGGGGCAAGACGCCAAAGGCAGAAAGAAAAAATAGAGAGAGAGAGAAACAAAGGCGAGGCTGAGCACGATGCACTCACGAAGACAAAGAAGAAAATGGAAACGCTCTTTCGGATTCGATCGCTTCTACTTCCAGCTGGTTCTCCCTCTCTCTCGCTCGTAACGCAGCGCGCCACCGAACGAGGAACAACGAAGCGCACAAACGGCGAGACAAGAAATATACGAAACGAACGAAATCGCGCGTGGCAAGCAATCGAGCTACATGTACAGCGGACGCCGAAAGGACGGCGACCACATTGCGACGAGCCTGCCGATGGCGCAAACGGAAGTCAAGGGATGCACGCGAAAGGGCGCAGCACCATAACCACCACCACCACCAGCTAAGCTACGCTTGGCGAAAAGTAAGAGAGAGCGCACACACACACGCACGCACGGGAGACAAGACGGGAAAGTTGCGCAAGGCCGGACGGAAAAGACGCTGACAGGAACGTCTCCCGCCGTAGGGGGGGTTCACTTGATCGCGAAATAACAGCAGGAAAGGGGGCGCCATATAACAAGATGTTCTTGCAGGCATAACGATACAAGGGAGAGCGCGCTAGAAGACGACACACGCAGCGCCGCCTGCTGCCCGGCTTCTCTTGTCGTTTGCACGTTGGAATAACGCTTCCCCGAGATATTGATATTGTTTTCTTTTTCTTTTCCTCTTTGCTTTCTTTCTTTCTTTTTTCTGGAAGGCGCGCTTGATCCAACCACATATTATAAAGTGTAAGCCCACGCAATTATAGCCGCACTCGACGTTCCCGGTACATTTGTTTGTCACACGCAACGACAAATGCGCCACGGGCCAATTATTTTAGAACGTTCGTGCAAATATCCTGTAACAAAGACGCGCTGGGCGTACATGTTCGCGTTCCTTGAAAGAAAGAAAGAAAGAAAGAAAGAAAGAAAGGGAAGGTCGCTGCGGTGCATGTTCAAAGGACGAAGTGAAAAGCATGAAACTGATTTGGTTCCGGTAAGAGATTGTGCTCTATACCGAACGTTTACGGGCACAACGTACTCAGAGCGTAAGGAAACAGCGGATAAACAAAGGGTGACAGTGCCAACCCAGTAGTGTGCCTTTTTCAACGAGAATGAATTGTTACATCTCAACACCACAAATCCGTTAATTAGACGTTTGCCACAAAGCAAAACACTCGCCCATCCATCAGCGCCTATCCAGGCGTCAACGACTGGGAGACGTCAACGCAGCGTGGACGCCAACTTCTGACGATTCCACAAAAGGCCACCAACCGCACCATTACCTGACAGCCTGAACTAAGGGTGAAGGAGGGGGGGGGGGGCATCTAATGCAACCGAACAACTAAGGCGACCTAGGATCCACAGGTTGCTATATCCTGCCGCATATTCCATACCATTGGGTTTCGGAGGAGGGTTTAGTGAGGAGTGTTGCGAGCATGGGCGTGGTATCGCAACGGAGTCGACGTTTGTGATTTGCTACTGGACAGTCATCAGATTCTCTCGTCGACCCACCTAGGGAAGACGAGGGGATTAAAAGCGGAGACTTTGCGTGCAGTAGGGTAGAGGGTCCTGATGTGAACTCGGACGTTCAACTTGCTCCTGCCAATAAACCCATTTTCCGTTATTCCTACAACTTCACGGAGCCCTCGATGTGATTGGTGGATTCGTTGCGCTAACGCCACCCTAAGACGCAACAGAATGCGCGGACGGGGTGGCCGCAAAGGAATGTTCAGTAAACAAGAAAAAAAAAAGAGAGAAGATAGAGGGAGACGGGGAACCACCGCGATCACAGCGAATAGACGGGCCCCCGCCGAATTCATTAACAAGGTTTGTTCTCGCGCGCGCGAAATGAAAAGCGCCACGACCAACACGGCGAGCCGCACGCCCATTTTCTCGTTTAACAATGACAGCCCTGCTTTCTGTATAGCGTGTCTCGCTAAAAACGTGCGACTGCCAAACACACGAGCAGCTATAAAGAAAAGCGGCGCAAGCTGAACCTCACAATATGCTATAAACAAAAAGGTGAGGGACTAATGGGTAAGAAGAGAGAGAGAGGGATATGGAGAGAGAGAGAGAGAGAGGGAGACGTCGTATATGCACGCGAACAGACAAGCTGACACCGGCGGAGGCCACACACCTAGCCAACAAACACATCTGCGCTCGGTAGACGCGAGCCCAGCGCAAGTGCGCGCCTGCAAGCGAAGCCCGAGTCACTCTGCCTCGGTTCCTGGAAAGCAAGCAGCGGGAGGCTCGCGGTACGTGCGCGCCCGCGCGAGGACCGAGCTGCACGCACGCATCGCGCGGTGGCTGTTGATATCGCGCGGCCGCCGTTCCGCGTTCGCGACGAAGCCGCGTAAACAGGGAGCCCAATGGCGCGGCCACGGAAAGGCCGGCGCCAGACGAAGCCATCCGTGCAAAGCTCCGGACGAGCTCGCGAGTGGGCGAAACCGAAGGTGCCTCTTCCTGCTTCGCGGAACGCGCGCCCGCACGCGAGCACGCGCTCTCGGGCGACGGTCCTTTGAGAGAAGACGCGGCCTGCGGATAGCGAGTCCGTCGCGAACAACAATAGCCGCCACCGGTGGAGGGGAAGAACCTCACGCGCTCCAGTGACGAACCCGCGGCGCCGAGGAAGAGAATTGCTTGGAAGAGGGATATATCTCTCGAAGGGGTCGCGAGCAGGCTAAATTAAGGCGTCCGCTGCTGGCGCAGCACGCAGGGAGCGATCGCCCGAGAACGGGAACCTCTTGCCTCCTTCATGATATAAGCAAGGGAACGTGTGCCCAGCGGTCGACGTCTGTTCGAAATGCTGACCAATCGCCAAGCGCATAAAAGAGAGAGAGAGAGAACTAAAGTTTTTCGTAACATGATAACTTCTCCGTGAGAAATTGTGGCAGGTATTCAGGCAGCATTTCCGCATTACTACTGCTTCGAAGGCAACGACGCATTCGGAGGCGGTAAGGCAGAGAAGCGCGCGCACCGGAGGACGCGACGACACTTCTGGTCACCCACTCGGGCAATGGTTTCCAGCTTTTGAGAAAAGTTGTCACACTAATATGTCACGTACTGGGACAGAGTTTGAACTCGCGAACGGAAGATCCGAATACCACCCATCGCTGCGCCCGTATTTGACGCGAATACCGATTTTCCGACAGCCGCTCGGCGTCGTCGCCGCCTTGGTCGGGACTCCATCCACCGAGGGCGTGCGCTCGAGTTAGCGGACCGTGAAATGAACTATCAGGGTAATTAGCGCAGTGAGCCGATCGAATTAGTTATGCGAAGTTTCGTACCCGGTCGTTCGTTCTGGCACACGGGCACACGGTCCGCAGGGGTTACCGGCTTGCATGCAGACGATGCGCACTCGCACAGGACATGCAGGCGTCAGATCGAAGGTCCGTGTGTCTGCCTGCCAGGCAAGATATGGTTCAATCTACCTCTCTCTCTTCCGCGCTGATCTTCCTTGATTATAGGCCTTTCGAGCAGAGACAAAGAGCGTCGCGTTAGGCTTTTTGAAACGACCTTTGCTTCCACCATCGGCCCCCGTTCCAGTCCGGCAGCGCAGCCGGCCGTCCGGCCTGTCCCGACGGCTGTTCTCGCCTGCAGAACCACGCGCGAGCGGTAATGGTGTCGAAACAAATATCGCTCGGGCGGAACGAAATGAGCCCCCGCTGCTGCGCGAGCAGCAGCCACCGCAGTCACGGCCGGAGCACCCGTTCCAAGCGGCGACGAAGGCCGCTTATTTGTCTCCCTCCTCTATAGGTCACCGCGTCCCGGCCTTATTACAGGGAGCCAGCGGGCGGTAACGCGCGCTGTACGGAGGACACGCTTCTGTCGCTCGTATATACAGGGTCCGCCGCTCCCCATCTTTCAAGAACATGAGGGGGGTATAGCCGCCGCTGCTCGGTGTCGCCGCCCCTGGCAGCGAGTCTCGGGAGCGGCGTATCAATCAAGCGATCTAAACAATCTAGACGCCCGACACGGAAAAAAGAAAAAGAACAAAAAATCCACGCAGAAGATCGACGACGACAGGGCGAAATCAACGTCGCGGCGGTTCTCGCCTATATAAACGCTGCAGCGCAAAGCTCTGCGACACACACACAAGCCGCAGTATATATACAGTATGTGCGTCTCTCTCTCTCTCTCTCACACACACACACACGCACATACACCCTAAAAATAAGGAAAAAATAGAAGAGCAGCCGGAGCAGTGCTGCAGGGAACGGCGCTCAACAAGTTAGAAAGCGAAACTTCATTAACTTTGGACGCGGAGCGCCTCGCACACAGACGCCTGTCGCCGCCGCAAGGAGAGACGCCATTAGGCCAACGAGAGAACGAGCGCCGGCGCTGCAGATACGCGGAGCGCGCTGGAAACGCCCGCGCTGTCGGGGAGATAAACAGCAGGACGACGTCCCGGCGGCGAGCCTCAACCGAAGAGCACGAGGCGCCTCTAAACAACCACGACGACAAAACCACGGCTGCGCTGCGGCGAAAGCAGAAATGAAAGAGCTTGGGGGAGGGCGGGGGGGAGGAAGTCACGACCGGTAGATAGCATCAGCCAGCGAGAAAGCGCCGGGCTCGAAAGAGCAAAGCTCTGCTGCCGGCGGCAGGCAATCCCGTTTCTTTCGTTATATCGTTTATCTCGCTCGCAGCAATACGCCCCGCCACCTCCAGTTTTTTCCACCCTGCGCTGGAATGGCTCGACGGGAATTTGCTGGAATGCACACGGCGCCTTCTATATACTACGTAATTTATACGCTGCGCTCAGATGAATGCCGTCGGTCTATATACGGGGAGAGGTCGGGGGCTTCTTTTTCACTCCAAGACGAAATGGGTCATTTGCGCAATTCCCCTCCCTACTTGACTCGCGGAGGACAATGCTATAAAGAAGTGTGCGGGAGAGACGTCTCGATTTGCGATGTCAAAATATATATATATATATATATATATATATATATATTTTTTTTGAAGAAGGGAATGATACGAAATTAGTACTTTCGTGTACCTCATCCTACTCTTGTTCTACAACAGAAACGTGAACCGTGCAATCAAAAAAAAAAAAAAGGAAAAATAAGCTACAACCCACGACGTCCGTTTAGCTCTTCTATGGAGGCTCCAATGAATGGGACTCGGTGCGGCGAAAGGAAGCGATACATATTTTTTTTATATAAGGAAAAGGTTTCTGAAGTACAACGGCGCAATTAACTGCGCAAGCTGCCCATTTATTTGTTATTTCTACTGCGATACATACCGCATCGAAAATAATCGTTGTACCTTCTGGTGTTTATTGCGTCGAGCCCCGATGTACAGTCACTCTGCCGTGCATTCGGAGTGCAGTCCCCGTCAAGCCTCGCACTGGCTAAATTTTAACATGCGTTTCCAACATCTACAATATGAAACAAAAAGAATGAACGAACTTGTTCACACGGACTGGCAGGATGTTTGCAGACGCCTAGGCTGGGGAAATTAACTTTACTTAGTGACGCGAAAACAAAATCTGGAGGAACTCCGATGACGCGTCAACGTGGTCGAAAATGTAGGCCTCGGGAGTCCAGAGCAGTTTCACGGCACGACGTGGCGACACTGGAAAAAAAAAAAAACGAAAAACAACGACAATAACTTGACGACAAGGAACGCGGCGGCCCCATTCAACACCAGTTCGTCTCTCATCTCGGCCACGCGCACGCACGGCGATAACAACGTCAACAACGACACGATGCGGACGGAGAGATCAGGGAAAGGGTTAGGAAAACAGAACGGGAAAAAAAGAAAAACAAGAAGCAGAAGAAGGTCACCGACAACTAGGAAACTGGGTCCTGCCCCGACCTCGCAAGAAGAGCACAATGCCAGCGCCCTGTGTGTGACGGTGGCCGCTTCAAATGGAGCTGCTGCATACGGCACGAGGTTCATATCCGCGCGAATATCGCGCCGACGCTGCACAGTCCTCGCCTCGACTACATATGCGGCAAACATTCATCGCGCCCGTCGGGCCAGACGATAAAGGTGAAAGCAGACGACGCGCTGGCGCGCGCAACAACTTTTCGTGTTCCCTTGCGATTCGCGACCAATAAATATCGCGCCGTATAGTGGAACTACAGAATACGCATACGACAGTATTGCAGGAGTCGTTGTAACGTTTAGAATACACATGTTATACAAGCGTGCACCCAGATATTCACCGCCTAAAACGTGCGGCGCGACCAATTTTAATGACGGTACTCTGTTGAGACTATATCGCTGCCGCCAAAGGATCGCTGACAAAGACTGTACACTTGCGTAATCTCGAAAGTAACGCCTGCTAATGTACAAAAGAAAGTATGTGTAATATATGGTCGTGCAATAAAAATGTAAGCTGTAGATGAAACAAAAGGAACAAGGCGAGAATAGTCATCACAATTTCGCTGCATGGACGGCCATAAACGGAACGGGCTATATGCCTCTTTCAATGTATGTGGCAGAAAGAAACCCAAAAGTGCGCGCTTGGTGCTCGTCCAAGAAAAGAGAAGATTATACGTTGGGTGGCAAGCAGCTCTGTGTCACGCAAACTATCGAGACGAAGACGTAATGATGGAACCCGGACTGATACTAGCCTTCCACGCAGCAAGCAGATACCGTGCTCCCGAGAACGAGAACAACGACATTTTTTGCCGCACACTGTAAGACAAGTGGATCCACTACAGCTTCAGCCGAGTCCCACACATAAAGTGAAAAAGCGCGGCTTGCAGAATGCACGGTAAGGCGCAACGCAAACTGCAAACATGCGCCATACAGCTGGAGTATACGTATAGTTAGGAACGCGCAATTCTTAACGTTAAAGACGCTGTTTAAGTGCGAGCACTTGTATCTTCGCTTCCGGTCTTTCGCCTCTTACACTGTGTCCCCGCAAGAAGAAACTTCACCGCCCAACAGCATCATCACGTCGTTTCGCTTGACGCGCGGCTAGCGATATTATTGTAGTACTTGCCTCTTTCGGAGAACAACGTTCATTCGGTGAGTGCTTAACAACTACATGCATGCATAGCCTGCATTCGTATAGACAGCTAGAATCAATGACGCGCTACTAGGAGACGCGTCACTACGATGTCACCCGCGTACTGTAACTCACCGTTACTTTCCTGTATTCACTGACAAAGGAAATGCATAGACATAACTTCTCGCTATTGTGACGAAAAAAAAAAAAAAAAAGGGGGCGCCGCATGTCTTTTCGACGCCATATCTAAACACTAGCAGAACTACCGTTCTGGTGGTTCTGGTAGTGGTAGTAAGCGAAGCAATTAACGTCTTTGTCAGGAGCAAGTCGACGGGAAGCACGGCCTGCTGCGAGCGTGAATGTCGCGCGGAAAACAAAGAAAGTTTTACTTCCAAACAGTCAACAAATTGAACACTCAAGCTGCCTTTAGGGAAGCACCTACCGACGGTGGCCGCTCATGCCTGCAAAGCGCTCGTGTCGAAAAAAAAAAAAAATAACGGAAACTGCGTAGATAAGAAGCGCCGCAAAAGAACACGGGCTCTCCCGTACCGGCGAATACAATTAGGCCTGCGTTAAGAAACGCTGATTGACCTTATTTGTTAGGGCTTTCTCTCTCTCTTCGCTCCAGCCGCTGCGCAGGCCGCACAACAAGCTAATTTGCATCCGGCCAGCCGATAAAGCCCCGCAGCAGTCTGCGAACAAGGACGTGTTAGAAAAGAAATACAGAAAGAAAGAAAGAACACCGCCCTGCCCTGTTCTCATCGACTGGAGACGGTATCCGCAACGCGGTCAACGAAACGCAGCAGCACTCATAGGAAATGCAAGCTTCTTGCCAACTTCGTTACCTATTGTGGCGCTGTTCTAAACGTCTTTCACGTTTGAAGATACGACGATAGAAATATACGAATAAAGAGGCCGGAAATATATAAAGAACGAGCGAAGGCCATAAAAGGAGGTCTCTATGACTGTTTCAAAAGAAGTGTAACACGCCGAGCATATACCGACGACTAAAGACTCGAGGAAAGTGCAGTTTCCCAGAAAACGACGTGACGCAAGCAGCAACCCGGCGGGCGTCCTGACACAGAGGAACGACTTGGGAGCACATATATAAGCCAGAGCCGAAGCTCTTTCTCTATGCATCGGCCCTTCCTTGAGCACGTTCGGGCCAGGCACCAATAACGCGGTGTCGTTAAGAGCCCTCCAGTTCTACTTTAAAGCTGCACTTGTACGCGTAGGTGCGCCTTCCTTCTTGCCTCTCTTCACCAATAGCGAACGAACAACGGCCAAGCCCGAAGCGCAGAGAGATATTGATCTAGAGAAAGTGGGAGGGGATAGAAGCGCATTTTCTCAGGCAAGCAGGTATAGGCAGCTGCCAACAAAGGACAGTGTATAGCACGGATGAATGAACGAACGAATGTGACATTTTAAATCGAGCGTTCCGCCAATTTTCTGCGCGCGCCCTTCCAACCGAAAGAAAAAAAAAAAATCCCCGCGCGTACGTGTCTCGAAAGGCGGCGAGTTCTTTGCTATCGCGTCTAATTTGGAACTTAACTGCAACTCCACTTTTACCATGCTGAAGTTTTCATGAAGCGTTGCCCCGCTCTGTTTTAACGAGCAAAGTGACTTTGTATTGAGGTGGGTCATTTATGAGCGAAAAATTACGCTGCGATTACAAATATCGCAATGTAACCGCGTACCACTTAGTACCACCAACCCACAAGTTAACCACGGTTACCACAAGTTACCACAAACCACGGTTACCGCAAGGTAACCGCGTACCAGGTTCATTGGCGACGGCGGGCGACGAGCCTGAGGCGATGGGGGCGACGGCCGACGAGCTGGTGGCGAACGGGACTGGTGACGCCGGAATGACAGTGAGGCACTGCTCCATGCAGCAGAAGCGTCGGCGCTGGGCGATTGCTGGTCAAATGCGGGCTGGAGACGGCATGGACTCTGCCCGGAACGGTAGTGACCATAGGTGAGTCACGGAAGTGAGGAAGCGATACGGTTGCAGCAAAGGCGGGCAATGTGACCGATTGGACGGCAGGCAAAGCAGAGTGGCCGATCATCTGCAGTTCACCATTCGGCAGGGTTTCGATAATCTGGAGGGTACCACTGGCTAGGCGAAGCAGAAGGTTCACCAGCGAGTCATGGAGTTGCAATAGAGCAAATGGAATGAACTCCGAGATTTTGGAGTTCTTCGCGGACTACTGCTTGAACAAGTGGTACCGCAAACAAGCTGTTGGAATCACTGACGCGTGGACAAAGCGCAGCAGGTGACACTGCTTCGATTTCGTGCCGAACAATTCGTGTCACTTCTTCTGAAGTGGACGGCCGCTGCGTTCTGCTGTCCTCGCATGAGGAAGTCGCAGCCGTGTTCGGCAAGTGGGCGAACAACGTTGGCAACG
The DNA here is from genome assembly GCF_050947875.1 of Dermacentor variabilis. Taxonomy (NCBI): domain Eukaryota; kingdom Metazoa; phylum Arthropoda; class Arachnida; order Ixodida; family Ixodidae; genus Dermacentor; species Dermacentor variabilis. The sequence goes on from NC_134569.1 coordinate 138,009,597, forward strand.
TTGCAATGCGGCGTCTCTTTGCCTGCTCAAAAGCATTGGCACTCTTTGATGATATAGCCGACTGTCGCACAATTCTTACACATTAGTAGATTGAAAGCATCGTCAGCGATGCCGTTCAGAACATGCCCGACCTTGTCCGACTCGCACATGTCACTTTCAGCCTTGCGGCACAGAGCGAGCACGTCCTGGATATATAAGCGACGTATGATTCCGTGGACGTTTGTACACGAGTCGCTAGGTATTTCTTAGCGGCGTTCTTCCGCCCGAATGGACGGCCAAACAAGTCCTTCAGCTTCTGCTTACAGGTTTCCCAGTCTGTAAGCTCATCTTCGTGGTTGTCAAACCACACACTCGCCGTGCCTTGCAAGTAGAACATTAAGTTGGCCGGCATTACGGTTGCGTCCCACCTGTTGTCGGTACTCACACGCTCTTACATGGCGATCCAATCTTCCACGTCGACATTATCGGTGCCGCAGAACGTTCCTGGATCTTTCGGATACGCCAGGACAATGACTGGGGTTGTTGTCGCTGGCGCAGGTCCAGCCTCTTCAGTCATGATGTTAATACCGAAGCGAAGACCGCTGCGGAGCTCCGTGATCTCTTGGGAATAATCCGCACCTCCACCAAAATTACACAGGGCAGATATATAGTCAAGCGGAAGTGTACCAACGCTGGATACACAAGATGATGGCTGCTCGAAACAGCCGCACGCTTGCTTCGCCAAATCGTCGTCTTTGTTCTAGTCACAGTATGCTCCACTGCCCCGCAACAATATCTGACTTTTCAGGCCACGAAGTGTAGGCGAAATAAGTAAAGCACCTGTGTTCTCGTTTGCTGGCGCTCAAACGTAAACTACATAGAATCAATGTCATTGCATTCGGCTGCACGTATGTCACGAATATAACGAAAGTGTAGCTTGATGTTGACGACTAACATTGCGCATATTGTGCCCTATAGTCTATAGTTGATACATTGCACATGAAACGTTCCCGAGCAGTCGCAAAAGTTACCGGTCAGGCCGTTAAAGCTAGTAAGCTATAGAACTATAATAAAACACGGGTAAGCACATGTCTGTGCACTGCTGCATTGAAAAGTGTAAGAGGAGACCGCTTGCACTCGGAACGTGCTGCTCATGGGTGATACATTTGCTAATGCATACACAAACGGCGACTCGCAAGCGTTTACACATAGTCGCGGAGCGTCACATCTTTATGGGGCCATATAGTTTCTGCTTTAATTCGCTGTCGCTGGCTGAAAGAAAATAGTCTTTCCGGTCACGCGAAGCGAGCTATCCTCGATCTCGAACGCATGCCTAAGCACGGACGCAATAACCGTGGAAAACCGAGAGACGAGACGCGGTCACACCCTCGTGCTGCGCACTACTCGAGAATACTGTATACTCAAAGCCACAGCCCACGTACGAACTCACGACGAACGCAGCCGATCTGAATGGATGAGGGCACGCCCTTTCACTTCCTGCCCCGTTTCGTCACCACGTGGCCGGTGCACGGTCTCGTGACAACGCGCACGGACGGGCTTGCGCGGCCAGTCCGAGCGGGCGCCACTGTCATCGCCGGCGCACGCCGCCAGGTCACGGCGCAGCGGGGCCGGAAGACGCACAAGGGGACCGTCATGGCGGCCTCCTGCTTTTGTTTGGATGCGCGCACTGAGCGAAGGGCACGACCGACGAATTACCGGAGCGGCAGCCGCGGCGCATGCGATGCCACCACTGCGGCCACGCGCCACGTGACCCGGCCGTAGCTCGAAAACTGAGTGCGCGCGTAAACGCACACAACGGTGCGTCCGGCGGAACGACGGGCCCGCAGAGACAAAAGAAATTGAATTAACGGACGCGGCACCGCCCCTTTCCGGCGAGTGTACGGAAAGCCCGTTCGGGCAGAAGGGAGACGACAGAAAGAAATGGCAGACGGCGTTGAGTGCAACGGCACGAATCATGCCGGGCGAGACGCGCCGCCCAGACGCACTGTCGGCATCGCTGCAACAACGTTTTGCTGCAAACAATGCGCACGCAACAATGCGTATACGGGCGCCAGACACAAACGGTTCACGGGCGCGGCAACGATACCGCAGGAGGCCAGCTAGCGGAGAAGCGCGCGACAAAGGGTAAAGGGGACGTTGCGGTCGTAACGGGGCCCGCTGTCGCAACTGGAAGCCGACGCGGAACAAGTCACAGGGCGCACGCAGCAGTGGGAAATCTTAGCGCAGGCGCCGTTGGGGCTCCCATAACGGCTGTGCATGTACTGCTCGTACGGGAAGGAGATCGCTCATACGCGGAAGGACCACAAGGCGGCTCCTTTCTACGCACATGTCACCTTCGTCGGAGGAGACTTTTAAAAAAAAGACAGAAAACGAAGAAAGAAGAGAAAAGAAATACGGAGACCAACGCCGACTAAGCACTGAAAGGTTATTAAAGCAGTACTAATTGTATATACACTTACAGCGGCGTAATCGGAGGCAGTTTCGCAGTCGCGACAGCACAGACGTAAAAGAACGAAGAAGTACACGAAAAAGCGCGCCCTGCAGTGTAGCTTTCTTTCCCTCTGTGTTTCCTCTGTCTCACCTGTCACACACCAATGGAAACATACCAACTAGCCCAGCTTTCCACCTTACTAAAGCCACAAAGCCTGACAGGGCCAGCTTACACACCTAGGAACTCCCAAGATGCACATAAACGTTGCGCTGTTGGATCAAAATTCTCAAAGCGCTCGGTTAATTCACGACTTAACAATATGGCTATACGCGGTATGAGATTAGAATGCCGATCCGCGTAGAGACCGCAGAAGCCTCCACCCTCTCTCAGCAGCATTCGATGACGAGAAGCCGAGTGCATGTAAGGAGTACGAACCACGGCATCCTACAGTATATACGTTTAGAAATCGCACCCGAGAGTGTAAGTACAGCACAGTCTAAAGCGCTTGGACGTTCTTGCGACGTCCAAGCGTATGCACCCTTCCTTCCTTCCTTCGCGACGCTCTCTACTGAAAAGCCTTTTGGAGCCATTCAGGAGACCTCACAGTTCCTAGTCACCGCCGAGGCGCACAGGCACGCACAAGGCGCGAACTTATCGCTTCATTTTACGCGATAGCAATCTCTATACGACTCGCTTTAAAACTGCCGCCATATGTTCGCCCTAATGCTCCCGCTTCCCCATTAGGCTTTTGTATACCGCAGATTCGCTTAACGCGGGGCGCCAGATAACTCTCCGCGCGCGCCTATAGCGTTATCCTCGGCTGCATATATACATACGCAGTGAAGATAGCAGGCCGCCCAAAGGGGGACTTCCTTCGCCGCAATAAGCTCGTTTGTGTTTTTCTTAAAGCCTCAAGAGGCTCGGTGAAAAGGGGCAGGTCGCTAACGGTGAACCGCATGCGCGGCGCCGCGTCAAAAGGAGCGGAATGGGCCGGCACTCGTCGCACTCCACCGGCGTTCATTACCTCGGCAAAGCGCGACCAATGGATCTGGCACACTTTCAATTCAAGAAAGAAGCCGGACGCGCGATCAGCGCGTCCCGCGTGGCCGAAGGGCCTCGGTCGGTATTCCCTGGCCTTGTTTCGGCCTGTGCGCGCCCCTGCCAGAACTGAGGCTTTGTTTTTATTGCATCTTTTTTTATTTTGCCACCTGGCTCGTCTTATGTAAACTTAAATGCAACCCCACCCCCGTCCGCACGCACGGGAACGCCCCGTGCACGGTGCAGGGGACCACTTCCCGCGCAGTCTCTCTCTGTCCGTGCGGTTTACTTTGGGTTGTTATTCGTTTTCACTTTAAGTTCAATCTATGCCGGATGTTTACTTTCAGTACTGGTAAAACAGCTCGTTAGGGCTAAGCGGCGATGCAGTACAAGGAAACGAAAAAAAAAAAAGAAGAAAGAAACGGGGAGAGAGGGTGAGGGGCGGAGTGGTAGAGGCCGCGAAGAGCGCGCCACGATTTAGGTTCGGCTCCCACCGACGGCGAGACTACGCCTTTCTTTTACTTTCACTCCTCCTTTCCTTAGCTGGCGATGTGAAGATTGTCGCAAACTTACGCGGCTCAGAGACAGAGTGAGTATGCGTGTGAGCACGCGCGTGTGCGGGTGCGTGCGTGTGGTTCATACACGGGTAAAACACAGACGCATATACGTATGTGAAGTTCCGCGGCCAAACTTCTCACCCTTGTCGCAGCCATATCAATAAAACCAGAAGTATGCGATGTGCGATTCCCGAGGCCTTGTCAGCGGTCCAGCTGCTAACAAATAACAGCGTATAGTCCCCATCGGCGCTTGTGGTGTGTTCTCTTTCTTCTGCCCAGTCGAAGTTCTTGCGCTGCTCTTAACTTAAAAAGAAAAAGAACCCAGCGTATAAAACTTACAGAAGCCCATATACCGAGACACGGTTTCGCAAATGAGCCCTCGCGTCTGTGCTAGCTTTCATAGCTCGGTCACTGTCGCGTCAACCCCATCTATGAATCACGATTCCATGCAATAACAGAAAGAGAGAGCTCGTAAGACACTGTTAAAGAGTCCAGTTGGCCAGTATATACGCCACAAAACATACTCGCCTACGCTATCTTTAGGGTAAAAGAAGAAAAATGAAAGGTTGTAAACCTGTACGACGCTGCTGTGTCGGCCACGTCGTCAATGTACGGCGGCGAGTCAATCGATATCGCCTCGTTATGATACTCGCGAGGAAGTGGAGCGGGGACTGGCAGGGCAGACGTGGTGGTGGCTGCGCTATTGTCGTTTCTCTTGTTCGGCAGGAAGCACGGGGAAAATAAAAGGGGGGCGAGGCGGTGGAACGAGGCCGGATAAGCACGCGTTAAACAGCGCTCGCATACGTGTGATGGCCACGCCGAGGAAAAAAAAAAGAAGAAGGAAAGGGACAGAGCCCACGCAATAGCCGGCAATCGGCTAAAAGCAAGCCGTCCCAGCGAGGCGTTGCAAACGGGGCCCGGATGTGTAGAGGGAAGGGAGCGCGGCGAGGTTGCGTGCGCGCCCGCTGGCGACTCTGCGGCCGAGGTGCAGTTAGCTTCCGAATGAGGCGCGTTAACTCGTTGGTCACGCCCGGTACACAAACTGCAGTAAGGTAAATTCACTCTACTTTTGGCACAGACGTACGCACTCTACAGCCTTTATAGCTATAGCTCTCGTACGCCGCGATGCAGCACAAATAGATAGCGGTACTAAAGCAGGTTCACTACAGAGGTTCAGGTATGAAAGTTATTTCACTCACTCGCTACAGAGGTTCAGGATGCCGCGCCGAAGACTGCGCGACTTATGCAGGCCTCGCTAAGTATAATCGAACACGGGGAATTAAGCATGCCACTAGAGTGCCCGCCAAATATTGCCCTCAATAAGAATATGTGTACCTCTTCTGCTTCTGATTTATTCGCTGTATAAGATACGGTGTCGAACGCGTGGAGAGTTTGTCCAGTTTGTTGCCTTCCGTTACATCATATTCATTTAAAGGGTTCAGGCAGCGAGATTTTTCCAGTACAACGCAAAGTCTATGCGACGGCCTGACAAGCGAACTCGTAGCAATGCCCAGGTCGAGCTTGCACCACCAGCTTCGGCCGCAGGTGGGGCGGGCGCGGCGGGCGGTGGCTATGCTGATGGACTTCTGGACTATGGAGTATGCTCACCGTCGAGAGAAGACCACATTCTCCACCCGATCCTAAGGCCACTCCCTCCACCGAAGTTAAATGCTAGTACTATACTAAAGATGAATGCTTCCATCTTTATGCTTCTTAAAAGGAGCTACCTCTAGGTGTACTCATTGACGATCACTGGCTCAACCATCTTGAATACCTCAGCGCTTTCGTGATATCAACCAATGATCACGGATGTACGTAAATTTCAATGCCTCCCCGGAGAGTCATTTACTGCAGCTGTATACATATTATATTTATGAAGGCGTGTGCGCCATATATTCTCCGGAATATTACCGCTACCATGAAAGCCCCGTGCGCCCTGCAGAGAGAACATAAATAATGCGCATGTTTCATTCCTGAATATATATATATATATATATATATATATATATATATATATATATATATATATATATATATATATATATATATATATATATATATATAGAGAGAGAGAGAGAGAGAGAGAGAGAGAGAGAGAGAGAGAGAGCCGCGAATGTTAGCAAAGAAATAAAAAAAAATTGTTGCATATTCACCACCGAGTTTGAAATTTTGGTGAGCAATGTTGGGGTTTTATGAGCGAACATCGTCTATAGGCCTTTCCATTCACGGGCGCTTGCATTTATTGCGAAGAAATTCCGTTTTCTTTCTCGGATTCCTGTGCTCCAAATACATTTGCGGTTCGAGACACCTAACAACCTTCACGTTTTACCACAACAGTCCTAAACGTATGCCCATATGCCCCCGGCAAACAATAAACATTGAATTTAATTTAATTTGCCGAGGTAAGGCGAATGCAAGAGATATACGAGAAGCATCCGGATCCGTAGAATCATGTCATGGATTTATGTGTAAGAAGTTGGCTCTCACGTGCTTACTTCGTAAATCATAATCCGTCACTCTCCCTATCTACATTTCGCTTGTTAGACCTGCTTTGAGTGAATTAAATCTCCCGTCACTGGGGAAGTTCACTAACGCTAAGCCTGCATCCACAGCCCTCACTAAGCAAGGGGGGATTCAAGGCGCACAATCATTTTTCCCGCTCACGCACTTCCCGAGTCACGTTTCTTTTTTAACTTTCAATTCCAGTTCGCAGTGAAAGGCACAGACACACACTCTCTATAGTGCTTCTTTCCCTCACCTATTCTTCGATAAATGTTTACAGTTTTCCATCTAGACGCGTTATTAGGGACGACTCGCTTTATGAAAAACACCGTTCAGGATACCAGAGTGTCCGTATTGGCGAGGCACACCAAGCAACGTTAGAGGACCGTTACTCCGCGCTAACTCGCTCCTAAGATAAATACGGGTCCCTATAGCAGCTGCGGAGCAGTGGGCTGCGCGCACACGGGAAGGCTCGCAGCTTTGGCCGGCGCACATTTCACCCAGAGACGGCCGGGTGGCCCCCCCCCCCCCCCCCTCCTCTGCGGCTCTTCCGACAGGGAACCCGCGGCGGAGACTCGAAATTATTCACGACGCGGCCTCAGCTGGCCATTAAATATTCGCCACCACACGCTGGCATCACGCACTTAGCGCCCGCGCCGCGCCGACGTCTCCTTTCGCGTTCCACCGCAGATGCCGCCGTTTCCACGCCCAACTGCGTGCTTTCAACAAATTCTCCTTGAGAGGAAAAAAAAAAAAAAAGCTGCTTCGCCGCGCTTATACACACCGCGTATACGCGCTATAATGAAAACGCTGCGAGGAGGGGATGCCGAACGCAATTTAAGCTACGCTCGCATTGGGCGGATTTGCCCGTTAGTCTGAAGTGATATAGGCCGCCAGTCGATTCGTGAAACTTGTCTGGCGTAAGTGACAGCAGCGCCAGACCCAGATAGCCCAGTGAACGCAGGAAGCACATCACAGTTCTTTTTCTTTTTTTGTTATAGGAGATGCTACTCGCGTTCACGGTGCCATCTATAACCTTCGTTACGGGTACAGTATAGAACTCCGCATACTGTGCGTTATTATAGCCAGGAGGCTATGCTACAACACACGGTGGCGAAGGCGCGTGAAATACGGGTTCTAACGCCGCCGTGGATTGGCCAAGGCTTCGTTTATCAAGTTCAAGAACGCCATAAAAGAGGCGGGCGCCTGATGCTGTTCAACAGTCCACGCAGCTGGTGTTGGCAGCAGTAGTAGTAAAGCAGAAACTGCCACAACGTCAATCTGGCCAGTGCGTGGTACCTACATGGCTCGTGACTAGCGAGAGGCGCGGCTTCTACGCTGCGTGGCTAGCTATACTAGGCTGCAAGCGCTCGCAGTGGCTGGCCCCTAACGAATCTTATGCGCAAGAAACACTGCGCGTCTGGACCCAGACCTCCAGACCTGCAGAGCCGCTCGTAAGCAGGAATCGTTCGTAATAAGGATGGGTACTACCACCAGCGAATCGTAGCAGCTGTAATGAAGATGTGCTTCCGGTCGTGTATTGAAATAGCAGGGAGAACAACGGCAAATCGTTCTTACGAACAAAAAGCACTTCTCAAAAGAAAAAAAAAAGAAAAAGCTCTTGAAAATTGTGCCGCTGGTTCTTGATTATTGCGTGAAAGAAACTGACGAGCCGCACGAATGGCAGGATGACTAACGGGGGAACTAAAGAAAGGAAAAAGAAAACGAATGCGACCACCTTTTCCTTATTTAGAGATACCAGTTCAGTAGTGTGCAGGTGACACAAACATCCCTACACGGCTGCTCCATGTAGCCACCTATAAAACAGCCACCGCGATATTGCAGTTTAATACGAGTGATTAGTAACAAGAAACATGTCCATTATAAGGCTCCATTTTGTCGATCATTACATTTAGGACCCTTATTGACTACGACCCAGCGCCCTTTCAAAATGAAATACCGGGACCCGAATTACAGGTGGATTCATACTTTCAATTTTGTGCGACGTAATTCCCGTCACGAGACTTCATTGGAGCGGCAGGCATCCTGTAAACCGGCTTATCCAATCAACGAGCCCTGTAAATTGTATATCCTCAAGTGATCCATCGAGAATACGGCACCAAGAGCCCAGAAGAGGGTGAACTCCTGCTGTACGGAGCAGATGATGCCCAAGCAGGCAGGTAAAAACTCACCTCCATCTCAACCGGTGATCCCCCCGCGGCAATCTTGCGGCAGATGCCTCAGCTGGCTGGCTATCTTCCTACAATCCCACCAAGTGCGGGAGCGTACGACACCATTTCTCGTAGACTCGTCGTCGTACATCGGCGTCGTACCTCATCAGAGAGTTGGCGTTGACGGGGGCACATCGTGGAGAATGACACGCGGGCGTACCAAGGCAGCAGTCAGCACTGCCTCAAACGCAGGAGAACACCACAAAACAGACGCTGACGTACGTGCGTGCTCGAACACAGCAAACGCACTTGCCGAACAGGGCTTCCGAAAGAGTCAGCGTCTCCGCACAACTACGCTTCCGTCGCGCTGCCGCACTTTCGGTTTCCGCTGACGAAACATGTTCCTCCAGATCTCCTGGCAGATAGATCAATCGGGCAGGCAACGATGGGATGCCAGGCGAACAGAGTGGCACACAAGAACCGTTTCTGACGGCCCACTGGCGTGGGCAGAACTGCTTCTGGAGCAATTCGCGACCAACGACGTAGCGCAGACGAAGGGAGCGGCGAACACAAAACAAGCGAAAGGGTCGTCTCCAGCTGTTCAGCGCTCGACGCAGAGACGCAGGCGCGCTTTCTTTCCGCGCGGTGTCCGGCGAAGCGCAACGCGGCGGCGTTGCCGTCGGTGGCGCCACAAACGCGACTACGGCCGCCGACCGCCGCGGGGCCATTCGCCGCGCGGTTGAGCGGCGCCGACGATAGATGGGGCTTGCGCCGAAATAGCGGCCAGAACGTGGCCTGCGGGCGCCATCTGGAATCGCCTCAGAGAACCAACCGACACCGACAGGAATGCACTAGCCGGCCGCCAGCTGTCACGAATTGAACAAGACGGCAATTATTCCGCGTGCTCCACGAAATGGGGTACAAAGCTGCGATGAACCTCTTGGGGCGTGCGGACGAATGTTTCGCACTGAAAGAAGCGAACCGCACACCGTGCACTATGTGATACCAGTTGAAAGTCGCATCGTGTGTTTGAGGCATGCACGAGCCGTCTCCACGAACTCACAGTGCTCTCACCAGGTGGCTTAGTTGTCTCGGTGATTGTTACAGGAGGCGCGCACTTTAACTGTGAGAACAGCACGACGGGCCGTCTGTTTATTTAAGAAATCCTATCGGATTATGATAAGTAAAATTAAACAAATAGAAAAGGAGCCATTTATAAAGAGCCAATGTAACATAACCACACCCAAAATAACTACTAGATTTCCAAGTAAAGAGTACAGTTTAAAAAACCGGGACGGAAAGAACAAAACAAAACGATGGGTAAGACACGACAAACACTTATAGCTACAACGCTTGACGAACTTACACTACAGCCTTTAAAACCTATGTTAGTTTAAAAGCAACAAGCATTTACATAAACATGTGCGTACCCTACTTTCGAGAATGTCGCGACCGGAAGCAGACAAACATTCAGACGGTCACCGCACTGTCGCAAGACAAGACTGCACTGCCATGTCTGAAGAGCCAAATTACAAAAGACAGTTGGCGAGTTTTAGCATAACCTACAAGACCGTGCTTTAGCACAGGTACTAGCGTCGATGCATACCTGACTACAGGAAGATACCGACGGGCTGGTGGTGACATCTCGTGACACAGCCTTCGAGCAGAGCGCACACAACTCCCACTGCAATAAGCGACTCTGCTCCTTCAAGCTGGTAAAGTAAGCCCGTGGACAGCGGAATAATCCCGAAGAAGAGATTTGTAAACCTCTTGTTTTCTTTTTTTTCTTCTTATCATAGTTGTGCCACAGATGAACCTTTCTAACCAACAAAATATCAACAAACAGCGCCATCGACCTTTCGCGGTACCTCCGTATACGTCTGCTCTAGCATACCTTAAAGCCCCTCCTTCCACGCGCCAGCACACCCGGTCGACGAAAACGTGTGGGAGGGGCTTTAGCATATCTAAGCTGCACTAAAGCTCGCTTGTTCGTCAAAAACATGGAAACACTTGATGCTAAGGCTGCTGCACTCTCGAAAATTACGTACTATCGCGCTCAATATGACCTACACGCGGTGACACTTTAGAGCGTTGTAATACTGACGGCGATAGTACGTAAACATAACGTTTAACATTCAAATGCACAAATATAAATCACGAATCCTTAAAAGAGATACTTTTTTGTTGTTGCATTAATTTTTTTTTTCGCACCACGGAGTATAAGGCTCGAAACAGCTCTTTTGGGGTTTTAGGTTGTGCGGCTGTGCTCTATTACCACCACCACAAATTTTCCAGAATTACCATGTGTCCTCTCCGAATCAAACGAGAAGAAGTTCAGCGCATCTCATCAGGTGGTCACAGAGAGAGAGAGAGAGAGAGAGAGAGAGAGAGAGAGAGAGAGAGAGAGAGAGAGAGAAAGAGAGAGAGTTCTGTCGGGTATAGCAAGTAATGACAACAGGTCCCCAATAACAACAACGACCACCAGACTACCAGAACTACAGAATGCGCTGCCTTAAAAAACGTCGACAATATTTTTCCTCAGCAGGTTCGCTAACATACGCCTGAATAAGTTTGCATTGGTTAAGGCTTTTTATTTATTATTTTTACTGAATGCTTCCGGCAAGTTGTCAGCATTCGAACGTGCACTTCCTATTCCTGCACCGAGCACATACTATAACGAAGGAAGGAAGGATATACAAGATATTTTTTTTTTTTTTACCAGGCGACAGCAGCGAAACGTGATCCTAAAAGGCCATATGACGAATCCACGCCTACGACGAGGTCTTGCTTCGTTGTCCTCTTTTGATCACAACTCGGTGTCTTTGTCGCCCATATCAAACTAACTCTACCGTGACACTGTTATGAAAGAGCATGGAGGACCTTGAACAACTTAGTATTCCGCGCTGATTTAGTTTTTGGATAGAATGCTGCAGCCATCACACCGACAGGGCACACGGATGAAAATTACAGACAGGTAGCAGTACGCACAGAGCCTTCCAATCCACTACACCAACATCTGTTCTTAGGTAGCTTAGAAAAGATGCATAAACATCGAAAAAGTATTGTTATTCAGTCAATATGTGTGTGTGTGTGTGTGTGTGTGTGTGTGTGTGTGTGTGTGTGTGTGTGTGTGTGTGTGTGTGTGTGTGTGTGTGTGTGTGTGTGTGTGTGTGTGTGTGTGTGTGTGTGTGTGTGTGTGTGTGTGTGTGTGTGTGTGTGTGTGTGTGTGTGTGTGTGTGTGTGTGTGTGTGTGTGTGTGTGTGTGTGTGTGTGTGTGTGTGTGTGTGTGTGTGTGTGTGTGTGTGTGTGTGTGTGTGTGTGTGTGTGTGTGTGTGTGTGTGTGTGTGTGTGTGTGTGTGTGTGTGTGTGTGTGTGTGTGTGTGTGTGTGTGTGTGTGTGTGTGTGTGTGTGTGTGTGTGTGTGTGTGTGTGTGTGTGTGTGTGTGTGTGTGTGTGTGTGTGTGTGTGTGTGTGTGTGTGTGTGTGTGTGTGTGTGTGTGTGTGTGTGTGTGTGTGTGTGTGTGTGTGTGTGTGTGTGTGTGTGTGTGTGTGTGTGTGTGTGTGTGTGTGTGTGTGTGTGTGTGTGTGTGTGTGTGTGTGTGTGTGTGTGTGTGTGTGTGTGTGTGTGTGTGTGTGTGTGTGTGTGTGTGTGTGTGTGTGTGTGTGTGTGTGTGTGTGTGTGTGTGTGTGTGTGTGTGTGTGTGTGTGTGTGTGTGTGTGTGTGTGTGTGTGTGTGTGTGTGTGTGTGTGTGTGTGTTACTGTAGAAATTCTAACAACTGCATAGTATTCGTTAAGACATCTTTCAGTTAACGTAATCTGCCTATCTTTCCTCTCTTACCTCCATTCCCTCTCAATTAAAAGGCTGTCATGACTTGCACCAATGTTGCGCAAAAATTTCGTAGTCTAATCAACAGTCAAATTCGCCGCACTCTTAATTAATCACTGGAAGACAGACACCTGTACGGGCACCTGACTCAATTCGTGTTAAAAACGAGCCGAATCAAGTGCATCTGAAGTCCTTTTAAGGTATTATTCTTGCTTTTCGGGTCTAAAAATACGACCTACGTAAATCTCAGCTCGCAAAACAACATTTCGGTTCCACCGTTTGCCAATGCACCTTAAAGCTCAACCCGGCTGATACATCGGCCATTCGATAGCAAACGGAACGTCATCAATTTGATCATTTAAACGCAACTGAATGAAAGAAATGACGATGACAATACAAAACAACGCACAGTTGTATCTGGTTTCATAGCGTTCTCAGTTACATTACAATTATCTTGGATATTTCACCGAAACTATACGCGCACAATTGGCAGCATTAACATATCCGCTCAATGAATTAAGCAGAAATAAAACGAAGACAATATAAAACTGAGAGACAACAACTATTCAAGATATAAAGCGTCAGCTGTGATGTATCATTGTTTTGTTCAAGCACAGGCAGAGCGCACCACTTCAGAACAGTCGTTAAATTTCCTCCGTTCAGCCATTATAAACAAAACTTCGTAACTGTTAAACCTTAAGCTTGTTATACCTATCGAAAATCCCGACCCGGTGCCCGACATAAGCCGGAGAAAGCGGATAACCGCAAGTTCATTTCCCGTCGCTGCCACGTTGGTCTGTAAAGCGTACTTCTCTGCAAGCGTACCATTGATGCGGCGAAGCTGCTTTTGTTCCCTCTGGCGCAAATCGGTTGTCTGAAACTTCTGATTCAACGATGTTATTAGAGTTTGTTTGTAAATAGAAAACAAATGCTGCACTGACCAGCGTCATTTCAAAGCGATTACAGTGATCACATTGATACATGGGTATAAGAGACGAATACTTGGGAGCTTTCTTGTTTTTTTTTTTTTTTGAGCTTCTTGTTGAATCGAGAACTTAGCAGTTTAGCATCTAAACGCGACAGAAACAAAGACAGCTCCCACCCAGTTGCCCGTATAATCTGTTTCTATTTCTGCACTCAATGGTACGTGAGTATCAAGGCGGGTACAGCAAGTTGAAGCTGAGACTTCGTTTTAGCAAAAACACTTCTGAACCAATGAAGGCTGCTTGCAAGTGAGGATGAGCAAAGATGCACATTTAGAACGAAGCCTTAAGATAAGTGTTTTGTACTGGCAAACATAAAACCTACTATTCGCCTTCCGCGCATCGAATCTTTATTAAATATATTGCTGAAACCTACCAAATTTACCTGCCGCCCAGTGAATGCCATTTATGACAAAGGTTTTATTGGGTTTTTCACAAATACTGATGACAGAACGTTGGGGGCCCCATAAGGAAAGCTCTATGCATACCTCGCAATTTGTTTTCTGACTTTGAAAACTGTGAAGAAAGCTGAAACACATCAAGACCTACGAATACGTCCCTGACTTAAGCAGTACATTTCACTGACATCCAGAACAAAGTACAGCGTACATCCCTTTCATTGGATGCTGCGTGCTTAGGCATCCAAATATTCCAGAAATTAAGAAATCACGGCGATAGCCTTTAAGGGGAGCTTCGGAGCATGTTTGTTTTGTCCTCTCCTCTGAAGGTTAATCGATATGTACGTTGGTGTGTAGGCGATTCTCAAACGACTGCTACACAAAACAAAGCCAGGTTTTGCGAACTAAAAAAAAAAAAGAGTAAGCCTTTTGTAGTTACAGTCTCACACAATTCACGGGTTAATCGTAAGAGTCACGATTAAATCCTGAATTGACTATAGTAGTTATAGCACAACGAGCATATCTGTACAGCGCATGCGTAAGAGCAGTTTTTATTTAAACATTCATTGCAGGAGCATGAATAAGGGCAGCGGTTGAAACGTTGTTCCAAGCTAATTGATTCTCTATACGCTCTGACACGAGTCTTGAAATTTGGCTTGTGCAATTTTAAGTCATCAATAAACGCCAGAAATCACAGTTATGCACGCTGGCACAGCCCACGGAGTGAGCGCGGGGCGTCACGTGATTTCAGCACCACCGAACAGAACGCAGTGCTTGCGCGGCTTCCCCGGCAACATGTCTCGGACACTACGCGGACACACACACACTTGAGGTTGACTTTGGTGTATGATCATACGGACGCTGAATAGACCTGCAAATGTTCTTCGCAGTTTCTTTCCGAATACTTTTGTGGGCGGGTGCGCACTGTAATCAATGAAAGAACCTTGCTAAAGTTAAATCTTTTGAGACACGAAACAAGACGAGACGTGGGCGGTATTATTTGTGCGCAGCAAGCAAGCGCAGCGGTCACCTTCTAAAATAAGCAGATAAGCAGCAATAAAAGTAATAGGTAGAACATTGCTTTATCTCTATAGGAAATTAGTGGCTGATGTGATCGGTTCGGTCCTCGTACGTAAAATATTAGCCTGTGGATCTTCATGCCGCTTATTTTAGCGATAACCGAACACAAGAAAACTGAGTACGTGTCTGCTCTAACGGTGAGAAAGAAAATGCAAACGTCATGACAGTGCTTTATGAGAACAGTACTGAGATACCGCGGTCAGTTAAAAAGAAAGAGACAAACGTCGTGAAGCGCAAGCTGCGAATGCTGGCATGGAAATAGCGGCAAATACTCGAATCAACGACGGAGAACCGACTCACCTTATGGTGCAGCAGTGCGTCGCAGTCCAATGAACCGTTGCACTCGGAGAACGACTTGGGCATCCAGAGATAACCGTTTGTGACGTTACCGTTCACCGCGAAGCAACGACTTTCGGCCGAAAGCGACGACGACCTGGTGGGCGACGGCGGACCCACCGTGGGCAGCGAAGGCGCGGACGACGACCTCTGGTCCCAGCTGGTTACGCGCACAACGACACTCACCCCGTTGCTTTCGGAGATGGTGCTGCTAGACGACGTCGACGAGGAAGAGGAGGACTGTGACGACTGCATCAACGTACAGTCCAGGTCCTCATATTGCTCAGCGGGGACCCTGCTCGCAGCGCTGGAGGAAGAGTTCTCGTCCCGCTCTTCAATGTCCGACATCCATACCTTCGGCGATATTGCGACCGGCTGCTGACCGGTGCTCTTTCTGCGGTACGGCGACCGCGTCGGCGAGAAACCCGCGGGTTGAGGGTGATGCGGCTGCTGTTGCTGCTGGTGGCGTTGCAGAAGAGGCGAGCCCTGGTGAACGTACAACTGCGCGTGGGCAGGAGAAGAACATCCGCCGTTAATCAGCCTCGGTGACCGGTACGTCGCGGGAGAGCCATTGGGCGTCAACTCCCCAGCGAGACCGGCGGCGGAGTTTGACTTCCGGACCCGCGGCGAGGCGCGAACATCGTCCGCACCGTCTTCAGCCGCATCCTCCGTGGAATGCGACCGCATGGTGACCATCACTTTGCCGTTGGAGGCCCTGCCAACCGATGGGCTGCCAGGACAGGCGGAACTCTGCGACGGCGCGGTTCTCGCGGCGACGCCACACGCCGAAGGCAGCAGGTGCGAGGTGCTGTCGCGAACCTCGCGCACCGGCGACTGGAGCGCCGCCGCCACGGGCTCCTCGCACGTGTCCTTGCGCAGGCTGTCGAACCAGGTCTCGGCCGCGCCGATCGCTAGTCCGCTCCTGGACTGTGGTTCGTTCGTCAGCCGACCGGGCAGCTTGGACTCCGCGAACATGGCGAGTTCGTTGAGAAGCCTCGCGGACTCGCGGCTAGTGTTGCCAACCCACCGGGACAGCGTCGATTCCGTCAGCTGCGGCGGCGGTGGCGCTTTGAAACCAGACTGGTCGGTGATGTCGCGGTCCTTGAACATGCCGGGAGGCGAGATGCACGTGTTGGCCAACAACAAGGCGTCCACGACGGGGTCGCCGGTGGGCGGAGGAGGAGGCCTCGACTGTACGCCTCGCCAAGGAGAGAGCGGGAGCACGTCCGCCGGTCTCACGTCCTTTCGTGGCACGGGCTTCGGGGAGAACGTGCAGGCAGTGGAAGGCAACTTGGCAGAGGTGGAACCGTTGAGAAGCGTAGCTCGGTCCCCGTTAAGATTGGTGTTCTGGCACGGCGGAGGGGGAACTTGCCGTCGGGAGACCACGGGCTGTCTCGGTTTTGGCACGATTTCGGGCACGGGTTCCTGAGAACTCTTGGGCGGTAGCGTCGGTGGCCTGCAGCACGGAGGCGGCGGCGCCACTGTAACGGCACTTACGGCGGAGTCCCGACCAGGTCCATTCGCTCCAGAAGTAACTCTGCCGTCACAAGCCTTTGTTCCGTTGAGCAGCACAGTAGACACGCGAACGGGAGAGGAGACCGCGTTGCTGCACTCCTGCAGCGGTTCCGCGAACTTGACGCCATTCTTGGCTGGCTTCGCGCGCTCTTCGGACGCCTTGGGCCGAGTCCTGGGCAGAGTCATTTGCGAAGCTTTCGGACCTGTCGACCACCGATGAATGGACGAGTTTCGAATCACGGGGATCGTGACGGGTTTGACGGGCATCTTCTCGGACACCGAGGCCGCTTTTCTGAACATCAATGACGACGACGACGACGACGGCTGGACGTGCACATCTCGCGAATTTATTGAATGAGACCTCGGCGGCGGCTGGCGTCTGATCGCAGGCGCAACAACGATTGGCTGCTGCTGCGGCGGCGCTCTCCTCGCGCGGGCGTCGACGACGACGTGCGAGCGCACATCCTCTTGTTGGCCGCCGCTCCCGACCGGTATTTTGCGAGTCCTCGGCTTTGGTATCGCCGAATGCTGCGACGCACCACTCGTACTCACCACTCTCAGTTCGCGCGCGGCAAAGTCCCCGCTCGTGGGGTGCAGCGAGTAGAGGACGGGCGGCTCACGAAGCCTGGGTCTCGACGCTGCCTGCAGGTCGACCTGGATGACCTTGGCCTCGTCCGCCTTTCCCGGCGGGTGCGACGTCAAGGACGAGGATAGCGGCGGCTTCGTCTCACACTCGTGCCTGCAGTACGACGTCGCTCGTGCCTGCAGGGAGCCGGACCGGGCGACCCTCTTGGAGTTGCTTCTGCGGCCGGCGTCGACGCATCCCGCGGCGGCAGGCTGCGGCAGCACCCGCGACATGTCGCCGTGCGTGTGAGAGGCGTCGCTCACCGCCGCAGCAGCGGCTGGTGCGTCGTGTTGGGCGCCTCCGGTTGACGATCCCGGCGCGGGCCATGCATGACCGGCCACCGGTGGCCGTTCCGTGCGGCTGGCTCGGTGGTCCGCGGCGGCGGGACAGGCGTCATCCGACGCTGCGGCTCCCTGCTGCTCGCCAAAGGGCGGAACGCGCCGCCGGGGGCTGTGGGCGCTGCACTCGCAGCGCGTGGGCGGAGGTGTGGACAGCAGCACGGACACCGGCTCCTGCGGCAACTGCGGCGGAGCCGTAGGTTGCTGCTGTTGGGGCTGCTGGGGCTGCGATGGTTGCGGCAACGGCGGGTCAGCGTTCCCGGCAGCCGGCATGGACGTTCGCGGTCGGTACGTGCCGAACACGAGGTGCTCTATGTTGGTGTAGCCGGGGTCCAGCCGCAGGTCGATGGCGCCCCGCTTGGAGCCGGGCTTCTTACGCACCTTGATGTTGTCGGCGAGCCGGAGAAGCCGGCTGCGGTTCCGGGCGATGCTGTCCAGCGTCGCCTGGTCCACGGCGTGCGCCGACGACGACATGGTGACGGTCAGCCCCGCCTGCGACAATGAGAAAAAGGAAGCGATGAAGCCGGCAGTCGGGACGCGAGCGGAACTCGTAAAAAAGCGAGGAAGGAAAGAAATAAGAAACTGTATTTAGAAAAGCGAGGGCGAAGTAAAATGATGGATCGCAGTGAAGCTCTACACAACCGGAGACGTTTAACGGGCCTTTGGTAATGTACTTCCTCTCGTATTTCTTTCCTCACTTCGTTGTGCTCCGAGCATATATACGCTGCGCTGCACGCCTCATTGCCCGCTTGGCTATCGAAACTCGAGGTTAGTCGTCACGAGAGAAACCATATACAGGCGACAACACTCTAGCTATGATGGATTGCCACCGAGCACACGAAATGGCGTGCGTGTGCCAATCCCTTCGTCTTCTTATTTTAGACTTAGACTTCCTCCAGTAACTTTATAGGTTCAATAGCGGTGTAGGAAGGCCACTATATAGCTGTATAGGAGCACACCACTGCTGAAACCCCGAACGAGGTGCTCGCGTGGTACTGATATGTACACGTATTTTTCTTTCCCGCCAGCCGTTTCCTGCTCATATTTGCCCCAACTCTGCGACAGGCCGACAAACTGCAGAGTGAGATCCAAGGAAAAGTAAGCCGCTGAGTTAGCAATTTAACCACGCTACACGCATTCACTTCCAGAGAACAAAAGAATACACGGAACGAAACTGTAAATGCCAAATATAACGACTGCAAAATATAAACTGTACAAGAAAAATAAGAGCAAATAGAACCGCTTGAAAGGATCGGAAAGCTTGGGCGAGTCGCTGGCTTCACTTAGCCCTTCGAAGCACGACGAGGGAACACGAACTATACGTGTAAGCGCGCGCAGTTGTCATTCGTCACTGCGGTCCCTTCGTTCCGCGCTCGGCGCTATAGCTCAAAACAATATTTTTTAAAGCCGCGAATGAATTATAACTTTAATAAAGGAACAGCACCAACGCACCGAATGCACCGAATAGAGCCACAAATTTAAGACGAAACAAGCAATGCAAACCCTGACAAAAGCAAGACGAAAGAAGCAGGACAGCGCCTCTCCCTGGGCATCTGGCCTTGCCGTTGCGGAAGTCTGCAATAGCCGCCGTGGTTGCTTAGTGGCTATGGTGTTTTGCTGATAAGTACGAGGTCGCGGGATCGAATCCCAGCCACGGCAGCCGCATTTCGGCGGGGGCGAAAAACAATGCGTGTACTTAAATTTAGTTGCACGTTAAAGAACCCCAGGTAGTACAGATTTCCGGAGTGCCCCACTACGGCGTGCCTCATAATCAGATCGTGGTTTTGGCCCGTAAAACCTCATAATTTAATCTCAATATTTTTTTAAAGTTTGCAATAATTTGTTCCTTGCAAACAAGAACCAATTGGTCCTGCGACATCGATTAAAGCAAATGATAACAGCACACATTTTTCGCTATAACGAAGAGACAAAAACAACACATGTTAAGAAAAAGAAAGAGAGTTTATTGGTTGGTGTTTAAAAAACGGCTTAGTGAAGCAAGCTCAGGTGTAAGAGTTTTAAAACGACTAGCAAGTCAACCAGTGGTTTCAGGAAGCTATGAGAAGCTAGAAGACTGCAAGTAGACATAAGATGTTTGGGCAATATATCTGGGGGACGTTATGCGTGCTATACGAAAGGTCGCCCAGCCACCTGAGCTCAGATGAGGATTACGAACGGTGTTGTCGCTTCGGAATGCACCCGTTAAGCACGTGCTAAATGATTTTCGCTCACCAAATATTTTAGTAGAACGCATGGATTTTCGCGCTCACCTATACTCTAACGGGCCTGCTACCGTGCAAGGAAAGCAATATAGAATTCAGTCTTAACTTTCTCATTCCTTTCTTCATATTTTAGGGAAAAGTGTAGAATGGTGGTTACCCCACGACGCACCAGAACGATTACTGCTTTATATACATTTTCTCTTATTCACTGCTCACGTTGAAAAGGGTGAAACAGAGCGAGTTCTGCAGGATCTGTGCACGCTATTTTCGAGTTCGGTGCAGCGTAGCAACGCGCTCAGCATGAGCTACAGCGCGAAATCACACAGAAAAGCGCTCGCGCGTTGTATAGCTCACACTAAACGCGATAGTCTATTAGTACAGAAGGAGAAGAGTCACAGGGACTGCGCACGTCTTGTATATCTATCACTCCACTCCCCTATTGCGGCGTCGATGAAACGACCCCGGAATATCGAAACGCTAGTGATAATGTGCTGCTCAGCATAAAGTGTCCAGACAACGGCACAGACATGGTCAACACGCGAGGTCAACGTTGTTAACGACAGTGGGAGCTCTGCGAGACTACTTTCTAGTGAAGGACGTGTATTCTAATTTGACGATGGACACGTTCCCTACGTTAGGCCAAATATTTAAAAGAAAGAAACAAAGATACGAAAACTAGGTATGCTAAAATACACGCACGCACGCACGCACGCACGCACGCACGCACGCACGCACGCACGCACGCACGCACGCACGCACGCACGGTGAAATAATGCCCCAGTTCGTTTCTACAACGGAAAATTTCCTCACAAACCAGCGAGACTAATTAGCATTGTCGTTACCAGCTAACATACATTCACATGAGTATGTTATGAGCAGCAAGGCTCTACTTCATCGCCTTCGTTGCTTCGTTGCGCAACTGTATTGCGATAAACGTTCCATTCTCTCACGTGAAATTCCGTACGGGTGCTGATGGAACTGGCTTTTGATGTTCATCGAAACGGAATTTCATGTCACCACCTGTTGCCTGCGCTCACAAGAAAACTTTCTTCTCTTTTTTTTTTTACTCACAAAACACTAACATTGCGAGCTCCCGCGTTGTTTCTAGCAGTTGCAGTGCGCACGCGTGCCCCACCACGTAATACCGCGAACACGACCCGCAGTGGCGCACAACATTATCTTTGTTCAGGCCATGGCATATCGCGCATTAAATTCGATAAAAGACGAGAAATTAAATGGAAGAGAAAGAAAGAAAGGAAGAAAGAAACGACGAAGAAAATGGCAGGAAAGGGATTGTCGAGTAGGCACGGATACACCAAATTCAACAACGTGAGGGCGATTCTCATACAAAATATTTGTATAAGAAAAAGGAATATCGTGCTTTCACGGCACTCCAGTGAACTTTTATTTGCTCTGCTACTGCTCCTTTCACTTTGTTCTCGTTTTCGAGACTGCCCCCACGTTTCGGTGTCTGACGAGAAGAATGTGGGTATAACACGCGAAAACAACAAGATCTTTCAGAAAGAACACTCCCTATAGTAGAGCAACGCGACCGAAAAAAGATATATATATGTGAAATACAGGAACGAACAGCTCAGAGTGGCGTGAACACGGCGATAACGCGTCAACAACGGGGGTCGGCGGACACATTCTTCCGTCAACCGTGAACGCAGCTACAGCGCAGTGCTCCTACACACCACGGCGCGCAAAAGCATTGGAAGGAGAGACCGGCAGTGGCACGCAGCCATCCGAAACGTCCTTTCAGTCACCTCGCGAGAGCAAGAAAGCACAGCGTGCGCTTTCGACCCTCTCTCTATCAGCGCCAACCTGCTTGCTAGCTAGCGCGCGCGCAGGCACCCCTTCAAAAGAAGGCGCGGAACGAGAGGCGCTTAACCTTCCCGCGTCGCGCCACGCTCTCCAATCTCCGGGGCTCGGCTGACTTTGTCCGGCGTAGACAAGCGTGGCGCTTGTCCATTGTCCCCCATCGGTCGGTTGCGTGAGCGGAGAAAGTGCGCGCGACGCTGTATAATCACCGGGCGCGGGAGGACCGCTGCCGTACGCTGAACCTCGGCAGCGGCGAAGCAGGCCGTGCTGCACCGCCGCCAGGCGAACTCAAACGTTTGACTCCGAACATCTCCGCCTCGAAATTCCTGTCGGCACGGGTCGGTCGCCGACAAAGCTGTCGGTCACGCTATACTGCCGACGCGGGGCAATCAGGACACCGAAGAAATGTGGTGCTGACAACTCCGAGAACGAACGAGGAACCAGAAGTAAGCGTGAAAAGAGAAGGAAAGAATGGAATGCGCGTAAGCTTAGAAAACGTGAGCGGTTCTTTTGTGCGCCCCACGGTGATGCAGTAATCTGTGAGTTGCAGATATTGTCTATTTGTTTAAGGATACAACATGGAACTGAGCATTTGGTGGTGGAACCAAGCTGCCCATTTCTTGAGGCTGCGCGCGAGTTAAGCGACGAATGATTTCTTTTTATTATTGCTACGGCTTTTGTTATCACCTTTGCCTCTGACTGTGAGAACTATCGGTCGCGATCGCCCCGCGCAAAGCTCAAAGACCGCCGTTCATGCACTAAAACAAATTTTCACCGTTTTGCCCGCCCGGAACTCGTCTTTACGGCCGCAACCAGGACTCGAGGAACCATGCGCAGCAGAATCATCTCAAAAAAAAAAAAAAAGAAAGGATTATGCAGATCGCAGCACGCACAGTGGGAATATGTTGACGCGTCGCTTCTGGACGGCTTCCATCACGTTTAGAACACCGAGACGCTATTGGTCTCGCGGTTCAGGTCGAAGCGCAAGTAGCAGTGAATGTACTGAAAAGTATAGGAAAAATTAACGCTGGAGACATTTAACGCGTCAACACCCCTTCGAAAAACATACCTGCCAATCGCGACGTTGGAAAATGTCCTCTAGGGTCGCACTGAACTACAGGAGCGCCATTTGTGACCGACAGTAACGTTCAATGTGAGCAGCAACACAGTTCTCGTGGCCAAAGGGGGCTTCAAGACTGCACGGTGGCGCCGACATATACAAAAAAAAGCTGGTGCAGCAAATATCAGTAATTGAAACGGTCTTCTCAAATTTGTGCTATTTCCATCGGCGTCGCCGCCGCGCATGTCTCAGGTCTCCCTTCGAGTTCGGGCACCGTGTTGCAGCTCATATTGAACGCGACTGCACCTGTACGAGCAAGAGCCACTACGCAAGCGGTTCCTCTTCGAACTCCTCCCCGCTACACGTCACGGCTGTTCATACTTTCCCTCTTCGCGCATCAGCTGTGTGGGAGAGACGCTGTGCTGCTGCCTAGTCGGCGAGACACCCGACTCCAAACCCGGAGATATAGGAAAGGAAACCAGGCCCACATGCTACAACCTTAGCGACTGTAATGCAGTAGCATTGTCAGGATCGGTCCGCGTTGGAGGGCGTACGTACAAACGCTCGCGTAGCCGCACATCGCGCACTGGTGACATGGTCCGGCCCACCAACTCACGACCGCTGATTACTAAGCACCCGGAATGGGCCCAGATTACGCGGCAAGGCAGCTGGCACGCCTAACCCGCCAGGGATGGTAGGAAAAAGAAAGCTATAGCTTTTAAAGCATAGGTACAGATGAGGCACAACACCACTGCCTGGCAGTAAAATACTTTTGCGTCGCATGAGTGTTCGCGTCCAATAATAGCAATAAATAAAGGAATGATTGGCAACGCTTGTGACCTTAATAACGCTTCACAGCAGCAGATAGGCAGAATACGGTGTGTCGCTGCAATTGTAGTTCTCGTGTTCTAGATAGATTTACCTATACGTGCCCAGTTGGAGAGGCAAGAGCACGCGCCTTCTGTTACACCATTTCCAATATACAGGCTGTTTCACTGAACTTTAACCATGGATCGAAAGAAAGCGGTTAACTGCACCTGAATGAAACCAACGACATATGGTTTGCCGCCTCGTGGCGTGCCTTAAGAGTGTTTATATTCTGCTCAATTAGTTCATTACCTAAGATCAAGTAAGAAAAAAATGGCAGTGGCTTAGCTCGGCTATGCCAGGATATACGTAGCGAAAGCTAAGGCATAGCATGGTTAGCCTTGGTTAATCTTGACTGCAAGTCCAGGTTAGTCTGGTTGTCTAGCTATGTTGCGGCGTTTAGCCAGTCGTTCGGCGCGCTGTTCGTCTGTTTCGTGGGCGATTCGTTTCCTCTTCAGCTCGTCCCAATGTCGATTCCAGGCCTCCTCCTGCTTATCAGAATTGTCGCCGTCCATACTGCCGCCTCAACTGTGGTTGCGGCGCACGCGAGCTCTCCTTTTCAATCCTCCGACATGTTATCAGACATGCAACGCAGCTGGGGAAGCGAGCGGAGGCGAGCGCAACGACGAGGAACGCGATGTGACGTCATACCAAACGGCGGCAGCGGAAAGGTGCGGCGCTGCGCAGCGGCGGAACACCTGTGGCTCGGTGCTACTAGTGGCGCATGCGCAGTAGTGACTAGGGAGTGAGAGAGAGAGAGAAATATCCGCGGCGAGGCGCACGTTGTGACGTCATGTGCCTCCACGCAGCACCGCCACGGCGAAATCGCAAGTTCGCGGCCCCCAGTAAAGCTCTCGCTTAAAAAAATAACAATCACTTTAGTGCCAAGTGTGTTCTGTTCCTTTGTAGAGGGGATTCAGAAGCGACCTATCAAATTTCTTTGTGGCAACTTACATGCTGCGTGGTTTTTTTCGGCGCCTAAAGAAAGCCCGGGAAATATGGGATAAAACCACGTGACTGCACTCATGCGCTATCGTATTGCAGCGCTTTCAACCGTGCTTCGAGCGAAAGAAACGTGCGCGCGGACCGTTCGCTTATCAAAGAAGCCGACCAGTCTTTTCCACGAGCCGTCGTGGAAGGTGCTGACGCTCTGCGAAGCCGATTCCTACAGCCGCGGTTGCTCACTTTATCACGGTGCGCGCGCACGGTTCTTTCGCTCGAAGCACGGTTGAGAGCGCTGCAATACGATAGCGCATGGGCGCAGTCACGTGGTTTTATCTCATATTTCCCGGGCTTTCTTTAGGCGCCGAAAAAAGATCACTGCGAAGTATGCACTTTGCCACAAAAGAATAGAATCGATCGTTTCTGAGCCCCCCTCTACAACGCAAAGAAATTGCACTTGGCACAAAAGTGAGTATTACACATTTTTTAATAATTCATCTCGTTGAATTAACTAATTAAGCGGTATCAAAAAAAATTATTTCGGGGAGCGCCACAATGCCATATGTCGTTGTTTTCACCCAGCTGCGATTAACCACATTTTAAAATCCTCGCTTCAAGTTAAGTGAAACACACTGTATATGGGCCAAGGCGCCTATCAGTGATGAAAACTACTGAGAAATATATAGGTTATCACGGAAACAGGAAAAGAAAGAATGGAAGGGTTGCAAAAAAAAAGGTCGAATGAAATTAAAGGGATACTAGAGAGAAAAATAATTTGTTCTGTACGACTAAATTTACCTATTTAGTATTTGCGTAGCCGCAGGATGGCGCCACCAACGCGCCTACTGACGTAAACATCTGTGGTAACCCGGTATTCCGGAAAGGATGATATTGTTACGTAGCAAGACGCAGACGCAAAGCTATATACAAGTATATTTACAAGGGAATACGCCGCACTTGGCCAAGAGGCCCACGCTAGCCTCCAAACGTCGTCGTCGTCTTCTCACTGCTCGCCTGTTCGTCATTGGAAACACAGTTCCGTAGCAGTAGCACTACTCCCGGCGGCATAAGCGCCATCCCGGAGTGACTAAAGGTCGGACTCGGAAGCAGTGTAGTAGGCCTTGAGCCTACTGACGTGCACGACATCACTAGATGCCAGAGCAGAGGACGAGGTTGAGCTCACAGGAGCATTTTCGTGCGTCACAGGCGTCACCTGGCGCAGCACGCGGTAGGGCCCTGTGTATCGCGAAAGGAGCTTTTCTGAAAGTCCGAGGTGTAGAGAGGGCGACCACAGGAGCACGAGCGCACCAGGCGAAAACTGTACGTCCCGGTGGCGGGAGTTGTAGTGACGCTGCTGAGTGGTTTGCGAGGCCGTCAGTCGAAAACGGGCAAGCTGGAGTGCATGGTCGGCGAGGGCGATAGCGTCGCTTGTTGAGATCGCAGGAAGAAAGAGAGAGAGAGAGAGAGAGAGAGAGAGAGAGGAGAGGAGGAGGAGGAAAGGCAGGGAGGTTAGCCGGAGAGGAAGATCCGGTTTGCTACCCTACGCTGGGGAAAGAGGGAAGGGGAGGTAAAGTGATAACAAAGTAGAGATAAAGCAAGAAAGGAGCACAGACATACAATCACCGTTGGTGACTGTCGCCGCACACTGTCACCGCACAGCAAAGTAGCAGTTGCAGCACTATGAACATCTGTTCATGCTACAGCCGCTTGTCCAATTCTGTAGCCCTTAAAAACTGCAACAGTGCCCTCGTCGCCCGCTGTTGCGACTATTTGCAGCAGAGGGCACGAGGGGGTGTAGCAAGTATGTGACGCCCCCTCGGGCATAATCTTGGTTCGCCCGCCAACCTCGGTGGCCTGCTAAAGCTCGGCAGGCAACATTGGTCACCGCACCGCAATAAACACCGACGAGCATGGCTGGTCGCCGGTCAGTCATCGTTCAGCACCACCACGCTGCGGAGCGTCCGTCTATCGGAGGGTGCCTCGAGCCCTCCCTTGTTCACGAACCCGGGGTGGATCGTGACAGGAGGAAGTGCCGTGTCAAGGGGCAAGGTCGGTTCGCGACCGTACAGTAGATAAAATGCGAGAAAATCCGGCGGTGTCGTGCCGGGAAGAAGAGGTACGCGGATCGATACCCCGCACCTCCACCAGATATGCTACGTAGGAAGACGCAGACGAAAAGCTATATACAAGTATATTTATAAGGGAATACGCCGCACTTGGCCAAGAGGCAACAGCCCGCGCTAGCCTCCAATCGTCGTCGTCGTCTTCTCACTGCTCGCCTGTCGGTCATTGGAAATACTGTTCCGTAGCAACATGTTTGCGGAGAACCTAACTTCCTATTATAGCCGCCCAATCTCAAGACCATGTCGGCGTATATCTGTGGGCTAGTTTTAGATATGAAGCGCCAGCTGCGTCAACTTGTCGAACCTTTCGTCCGCCGCGGTACAGACATCGAACTTCAGCCAGAAAATGGTTAAATCAAGTCACTGCGCCGCCGGTTTTCGCGAAAATTAATAATCCTAGGCGTGAGACGTCTCTGTCGCCACAGCAAAACGCACGTGAAGTACGACGACATTTCCATTTCCTCAAGACGTCGCCATCCCGGGTACAGCACGAACGCAAACTACTAGACAACGTCGTTCGTATCCGCCAGTTTAGGTAAACAAAGGCGATTTTTGCCAAATAAAGCAGGAGGAAGCGACAGCCCTGCGTAGGCGGAGATATTGTGGTCCACTAGAATTGTATTCTAGGGAGCCTAGAGATACCGCTGAGCTCTCCACGTGACGGCGGCATTCGAGCAAACAAGGAATTTTTCCCCGTTCACAGCGGTTGGTCGGCAATTAGAACTGACTCGAAGAAACAATATGTCGTTGCATTTCCCTCTTTCCCTTTTTTTGTTTTTTGCAGGTCGGCAACGACGTCACGAATCCGTCGCAGTGAGAAACGTGCACGGGCTGAAAGAACGAGGAATTCCCCTCGCCGCCTAACGCAAAGAGCCAATCAGCATAAAGTTATAAGCGCAGATACGCGCGCATGCGGGGCAAGCTCGCTGACACACAAACCCGTCCCCGGTGAGCTGCGGATTCGCTGCGACGAAAACAATGGGCTCGCGGACCCAGTGTGTGCGCAGGGAGCGCATAGCTCGCGTGCTGAAATTCTAAGCTGATGGAGTGCGACACAAAGGCGCCTCGTTAGCGCGAGGCGGGCGCCGATGACAACGCGAAGGAACCGAGGTGCGGCGTTTCTCTCCGCGCACATCAATGGCCAGCTGTTGCCCCGTGTTGTCGAAAGATAAAGATAACTGAACTCGGCAAGACTTGAGAGCACGAAGGGGATACTTTAGAATCCGAACAAAAAAAAAAGTAGGAAAGCCAGACAGAAGAGAGGGAGAAACAGAGGCGTTGTCTTTGCGGCATTAAATAAGGTCAATGAAGGCATCGATGAATTCGAGCAGGCCGCCCGAACGAATGCTGCGAATCGCGAACTAAACATTTGTTGGATGCCCTTCAGGTTCCCTGTGGATACGTTTCGTTTAAATCGATACTTCAGCCATTTTACTTACCTGGAATGGAAGGAGCAGAGGAGCTTTTAGCGACCCTATTCAGAACAATACGCCGTGAGTCACACCAACACTGCTTGAGAGTTCAAACGACTCGACCTACATATACGATGGACTATCTCCTTCTGTGGCTCTTGCTGTCCAGGGTGTCCCGCGCTCTACACATTCTCGAGTACAGTGACGTACTCGGGAATCGGCGTCCAGTACATGTGCCGCATATCGAGTGTCCGGAGCAAGCTACCGCAGATCTGTTGGTTATTTCGCGCATGGACCGAACGTATAGTCTTACGCATGCGGGTATACTCGTACGGCGGCGTTGGCCTGCACTTTAGACTGTTCGTATGAGAGATGGCGGCCAAATCGGCCGGTTGACGATTCTACACAAGTGTGCTTCGCACTTTACGAGCCGAGCAGCGCTGCCGTGTGCGTTGCTGCAGGTTGTGTTTGCGCCCGTAGGTCAAAGCGTCACTGTACCGCGGCAAGTTCGAAAGGCCTCGCCTCTGTTCGTGCCGTGGGGCACAACCGAAAGTTAAATCATAATGTCGCAGCACGAGCAGCCAGTGGGAAAACTCACGAGGCGCCGAGTCAACGTGTTACATTCCTCTCGCATTCTCAACCGGACCTCGGACAGTAACAAGCTTGGCAAGATTGCCTTTTTTTCGAGACAACCGACCGCCACGGCCTCTTTGGGCGGTTACGAGCGGATGCGAGGCGCGTGTGTTTTCCGGTAGAGTTTTCGAGCAGCAGGCAGCAAGGCGAGAGCGATCGTACCAGTAGGGAATTGTGGAGAAGCCAAATGAGCTCGCGCTAAAAAAAAAAGTTAAGTAGCAATAAAAAAAAAAGGAATCTCTTACAAGGTTTGAATAAGAGCAAAGA
The DNA here is from genome assembly GCF_050947875.1 of Dermacentor variabilis. Classification (NCBI taxonomy): domain Eukaryota; kingdom Metazoa; phylum Arthropoda; class Arachnida; order Ixodida; family Ixodidae; genus Dermacentor; species Dermacentor variabilis. The sequence continues at coordinate 138,038,747 of NC_134569.1, forward strand.
ATAAATGGCACACGCCAGCCCAAGATACGGCCGGATAACATGCGACAAAGGACGGCTAGATTCTCCGACAAATCCGTGCACTTCCCGAATGAAACGACTCGCGTAATACGCCGACAAAAACCACAATCACTTGCAGTAAGCCTGATTTACGCGTGCGACTGAAAACCAAGCCGTGTCATTTTCCTGACCAGACAAAGAAAGAAAGAAAGAAAAAAATGAGACAGAAAGAAAGAATAGACTGTGCCCATTACTATCACCATACTACGGCAACTAGCTTCTCTTACCGGACAAGTACGCGCACACAAATGAACACTGCTACGCTCACAGAGGGATCAATCGGCGCTCCCGAAAAACATAAGCGCGCCGACCTTCGCAAATGCTGCCAGAACGGCGCATGCATAGATTTAACGAAAGACGTCGGGGCACAGAGAATCCATGCCCACGCACATATGCTCCCCCATACATGCCCCCCTCCCCTCCCCCGCTCACCGTCCCAAATCCCATCATTGCACTATATACGCAGAGAGCCTCCTCCACACCCGGAGCATACTTCTCTCTTTCTCTATATATACATAAATATTCACCGCGAGCAAATGCTGCAGCGCGGTCATCAAGGTCTGCGCCCGCACGCGCAGATGACTGCAGTACGGAAGTTCGCTCCACTTACGGTGCAAGGCCGACGACAAAGCCCTCTCGCGGCATCGAACGTCTTTGGCGGCACAAAGCCCGATGGCAAAGGAGAGAGAGAAAGAATCGGGGTCTCGCGACGGGACCACACACGCTATATGTACTCTGCGGCTATAACGGATACGGCAGGGAGGCGGAGGTCGGCGGATCGGCTTCATCCACTTGAGCCTTTTCCCATAACCACGTCGTTGTCCTCAGGTCCACGTCTTTTTTTCTAAAACTGGCCTATCCTACAGAGAACTCACGAAAAAAAAAAGAGAGAAAGAAACGAAAGAGAGAAGCACAAGCAGGAGGGGTAACGCAGGAGAGAAATCGCTGCGCACGAGGTGTCGCTCGCAGGCGCCAGAGCCGAATGCCAGGGGACGAAGAGGCGCTCGCACGCGCGGCGCCATAAAATGACGCCTTCCGTAATGCGGAGACGCCACTCGCGAAGAACTTCTTCGTTTTTTTTTTCAATGGATTTATTTTCATCTCGGTATGACGATGAAATGAGAATGTAAGAGGAGGAGGAGGAGGACACGCGGCCAGCCCGCCAAGAACAAAGAACGTTGGGAACCTAAGCGAAGTGACTCGCTCGAGCTCGTCATCTCGGTAATAGCCGGCCTCTCAGTGGGCCGCTAAGATGAGTTCAACGAGCGTGCCAAGAGCATGCACGAAGCCATTTACTTTCTTGACCAGCGTAAAGTACAGACAGGCACAAAACAAGAACATCGTTCTAAATTTTACACGACATGCCGTTGCTTCCCCCTCTGTTCCATGGCTGCAAAATTAATGTTGCACTGGGTTGCATATTCCGAAACAAATAATGTCTGGCAAGCAAAATAACGGTTCACGTGCGCAGCAATTAGTCTTCTTAATGAAAACCAGTAAAATGTGTTCGAAGCCAGCGCGTACCAAAGTCTAACGATGTCGGCAACTTCCTGAGAAGAGAGGACAAAATTTAGGAAGACGTCAAATGCAGAGAGAACGAAGAGAGGTATTCTCAAGTATTATTTTTGGTACAAATAATACTAAGGCACTAAGAACGATCCGGTTTTGGAAAAAAAGTTACCACAATGGGATTTAAAAAAACGAAAAAAATGGAGCACCAAATTTTTACGCCAGTCGAAGTATGTACAAAATAAAGGCATGCTAAAAGGTGCGCTGTTATTGCCGTAAAAGAAGAAAGAAAGAAAGGAAATAAAGAAAGGGAGGAACATTTTTTTTTTATTAGGACAATCACAGCGGTTTCTCGTACAGTCGGTAAGAAAGGTTTACGGGACACGGTTTCTACGGCGACTGCGAGTTTCCGCTCTTTGAAGGCCCGGCGTTTTTACAGACTGAAGCGTTGGCTTCGAGGATATGTAACTTAGCTTCGGCGGAAATTCAGCCTTATCGCAAAGCTCGTGTCCCGCGAACTTTTGTGCCTGATTGTAAGGAGGCAATAACATCCTCTCCCACAAATGTTTGGGTAAACAAGGTGTTTTGTTTGTGGAGAGGCCGATGTCTCAGATGACTGTCTCTGCGGTTTATTGAGGGCTTCCGAGGCAGGGCATGGCGTCCGAGGAGGAATGGGGAGGTCGGTGCCTGTGTTGTTGTTGCCGCCTTCAACACATGGCACGTTGTGGCCGCAGCACACCGGAGCTGGCTTCCTTCTGTTCTCGTGCCTCTAGTTCGCCCTCGAGCTGGTGGCAGTGGAGCTGCCACATGTTCATGAGTGCGCGTTTTTTTTTATCATCTTTTCCTACATTAAGTGGTAGTGCGGTGTCTGTATGCACTGTACGTTTCGGAGCAAGAGCAAAAGAAAGCTTAGGGTTTAGAAAATAAAATTTAGCGGTTTACGATTCATAATGACACTCAGAACCGAAAAATTCGGAAGCAAGAAAAAAGCGATAAGGAGCGAAGTAACCACCGGACACCGCAACCACTGCACCGGAATCGGCGCATTTACATCTTGGCAGGGCAGGTTACCGTACGGCGTTAGGAGCGCAAGCTGGCGCGCAAATGACTACCTCTCGCGTTAACCAAACCAAATCAGCGACGGAACGTCTGCCGAAAGCAGCGCGTGCTACATTAACGAAAAAAAAAAGAAGTGGCATTGCGCTCGGCCGAGAGTACGCGAGCACGCAGGGGGCTTTGTGCCAGCAGACCGATCAATGACCGCCCCTAAGCGGGTAGCTTTCCCGCAGACACGGCAAAAACCGCAGAGAAGCTTCCGCACGCGCGACGACTCAGCGGCCGTTTCACGCCAGCGGCCCAAATGTCTCCCCGGCACCTCTCCAGCGATGGCGGGCGAACTGATTACTTTTTTACGATTTAACTGTTCATACAGTAACACACGTTAACAGCACAGTATTCGATTAATCAAGAGCCGTATTCTGAACACCATACAAATCAAATAGTAGCAATGGACCCTCTTCATAAAGCTAGCTTTTCTGCGAGGCGGTTTACCAAGGTAATGGCGGCTTAGCCATTCTTCCAATCAGCGGGTGCGAGAAGCTTACTTGCTACATGGGACTTTATTTGAACTTACTGTACCCTGTGCCTTTGGAAATAAACAATTCAATCAATGAAGCTTTTTATAATTTTTTTTCAATGCGGTGTTTTATTTGTCCCAAAACGCGTTTTGGTTGAGGACACGTAAAAGCTAAAAAAAAAAAAGATAACCATAAAACTAAGACTAAGCAGAGAGAAGTCAAAGAGGGGAGGGCGCCCCTTGTGATGGCATCACTAAAGGATGCATTTTCGCTATTGCAAGCCTTATTTAAAAGGAAGATCTAGCAAATCTGAAGGTATGCTTGCGGCGTATTAAACGCATTGTTTCTTTTCGTTTTTCCATACTCATGTTTTTTTATATATAACATTCGAAGGGCAAGAATTGTCATCAGTGATTATCACGCTACAACTTTTTATATCTATTTTTGCAGCCTCACAAAATATCGTTCAAGCGGGTTCAGTAAGTGCCTGGGGAAATTATTCCCTCATTTCGGATGTAATCTGAGCAGGAACGGCCCACTGAAGGCAGCTTTTAGTCTTCCCTAAACCAATTATTTTCAAATACCTGCCTTCTAGCTTGTAGCGAGCGAACTTAAAGTCGATCTATATAAAAAAGAAAGAACAAGAAACAAACACTACAATAACTCACATGTTCAATATTCTACAGCTTTAATCGCAAATATCAAGACGGATTCCAGATGCGTCACGACAGCTCCGAATGTACATCGCATGAATAGCACATACCCTCAAACCTCGTTATAACGAAAGGGGATGCAACGAAGTAATGAATATAACGAAGCAATTTCAGCTCCCGCTTTGAACTTCGTTGCAACGAGGTTTTACTGTAGTACATCGGCAAGCCACGCTGGCAGTGAAAGGACCTCCCGTTTTATCACGATAACTGCCCCGATGCATTATTTTCATGGGACTAAGCAGCAAACATGTTTTTAATATCTATTCTTGCGTTTCAAAATCCTGCAATTTCAGCTGGAGAAATACAAGAGACTCAACAGTTATTCCTCCAAATTTTGTTGATGTGAAGCTAGACAGTTTCCAAGCTGATCAGTAAATTTGCACTTACGTTTAGCTATTACATTACATTCTTCCAACGCCAAATGCCTGACGACCAAGACGGGATGAAGACGGGGCGCGGTCAGTGGGGCTTGGCTTGGTTTGGCTTTAGCTCGTTAGCTAACGCACCGATATCATTGTAGCTGGATCGAGAAAACGGTGTAAGCAATCGTGCGCTCTAGAAAGGGTGCGATCCCGTAACGGTTCGGAAGGCGAACCGAACTGCTCGGTTGCTCTGGCGCAATTGATCAGACTGGCGCTTTCGTCAACAAAAGCGCCATTCTGACCAACCACGCGAGGACAAGCGAATTGTTCGCTTTCCGAACTTCTATAACGTCGCGGGTGCTGTTGTCTCCTTTCCGGCAGTGTTTCGCTTGGCCCTCTGACTCTCGAGTCCTACTGAAGGTGTCCGCCACCACATCCGAGAAAGCGAACAGCCGATGCCGCACCACGGGCAAAGCGTTTTCGGGACGATTCGCGGTCCGGAGCAGGACAAAACACCGTCCCCCCCCCCGTCCCCCCTCCCGTAATCCGCGAGACCACTGCGGTTAAAGCGGGGGCCGCCCAAATCGGGACGTATGTATAGTCACCTCAGTGATAACTCCGATGTGCAGTTCCCGCGCGCGAAATCTGATATTTTTATCCCTAAAACATCCACACCCATGTCCGAAGGACGATGATGATCGCGACGATGGTGCAGATGGTTGAATTACAATTCTTATTTCCGTTTTTTTTTTTCCACTAGGAGAAGTATGTATGTGATTCAGGAGCGAACGGGGTTGTAGACGCCGAATGCGTTGCGGTACGGTCCAGTCTGTGTCCCGCGAAGTTTCGTGCTCCGCATCACGACGGCGGTGGAAGGAGGCTAAGGTGGGAGTCACGCAGCTGGGACGCCACTCCGCACCTACTAATGACTCCAAGGCGAAACGCGATACGCGTACGCCGGTGGCGCCGCCTTCGCAATTTCGAAACAAACGACTTGAGAGAAAAGAAAAAAAAAACTAAAACAGAGCGTTGCGCCACCGTGTGCTGAAAAACAATACGGCAACTGTGTAACCCCCCTCCCCCCCCCCCCCCCCCGACCCTACAGCGCGTCGTTGATGACGCACGGTCTGTTAAAACACGGCGCGGGGTGTTCCGTATCTTAACGAGTCCGCAGGTAACAACCACATTTGTCACCTTTTCTTTCTACTAACCAGATGGACTACGGATGGATATAACGATTGAAACGTGGTGGCGGATCACGCCACAAAGCTCCTTCTTTTTAAACTTTTAAGCTATCTTCATTGTCGGCGCTTAAGGTCATCCTAACGAGCCACAAAATGTCAAAGCTAATTACTGCCCTATAAAAGCAATACACTTGCTCCGTGTTACCTGCATATGCGCCTCCAACACTCCGCGGGCTAGCTGCGTTCTACAATTCTCCAGCACATATTCACTCGCCTCTGTCTTGAGACATATCTTAATTAACAGCGAGCTTTAGCTAGGGCAGAACCCGACACCACCTATTCAAATACGTGTAGAAAAGGAAGAAATGCTTTCATCACACAACCTCTGGGCCGATTTTAATGAAATTTGTTGCACTTAAAGAAAAAGATTCTAGTGAATTTAATTCTAGGGAATTAAATTTCTAAACCGACGCGAAAATAATTATTTCGGTAAAACGATCCCAAGGCGGCGTTTCACAATTTTCCCGAGCATAACCCAAAAATTGCACCGGGCCCTTTAAAGTGCCCTCAATATCGGTATACACGAACGACTTTTTTTTTTTTTTTCATTCCGCTGGAACGCGGCCGCCGGGGCTGGTGAACGAACCTGTGACTCAGCAGGTAGCTCGGCAGCATAAAGCCGCCAAAGCCAACGATTACAACGGCGAATACATAGGCTCACCCTCCGCTGTGATTCCTGGCCAAGTATCTTACGCTGGTAACCACATGGCGACGTCCAAGAGGCTATATGGGGCGGCCGCGCTTAGCTGTTAAAAATTAGCCCTGCTTCTTTCCATCAAATTTCGACGAAGACTCGCCATTAGGCAGCATGCTAAAAGATAAGTTAAATTATAGGGTTTTACGTGCCAAAACCACTTTCTGATGATGAGGCGCGCCGCAGTGGAGGACTCCGGAAATTTCGACCCGCTGAGGTTCTTTAACGTGCACCTAAATCTAAGTACACGGGTGTTCTCGCATTACGCCCCCATCGAAATGCGGCCGCCGTAGCTGGGATTCGATCCGGCGACCTCGTGCTCAGCAGCCCAACACCGTGGCCACTGAGCAACCACGGCGGGTAGGCAACATGTGCCGTCTCGTGACCTGCGCTACATCCATGATGCAAGTCAGAGCGCGTCTGCTCCGTCGCCGTCACGGCAAGTTGTGCTTAGGAGGCGCCCTTCGCGAAATGTTTCCACGGAGTTTTAATTCAGCTTCTATTGAGTTCTTCTCGGAAGGCCTTATCGTGTGTAAATAAATTTTTTATTGAGTTTCCTTGCTAAGTTTCATAAACAGATTCGTCACTGTGTTTCAATTAAAATCTTATTTTTGCACGTCAGTTCAAACCTACTTGGCCATTCAAAAGAAGCTTGTAGACTAGCGTCACTCTTTAAAAAAAAAGTAACAGGTGCTCTATTTAGGGAGAAACGGCGATGTAACGTATGTTTGAGAATTAAATAATAAATTAAATAATTAAACAAATTTGGATAGAATACTTTATGCTTAAAATAATATAATAGAAGACTATACAGCGCACAATCATGGTAACAGAAAATCTCATTATAGTTAATGTCTTTCCCTTAGCGACTAGCGAATCGAATGCCTTTAGATTTTCATATTTTCAGAGCGTTCAATTACTGGCAAATTAAATGTGCATCGAGTGTGGCTCAATTCACCCTGCCTTAATTTTAGTCATTTAATGTGCATTGACTGTGAGTCAACCACGCTCTCTTAAGTTTAGTCAATTAAATGCGTATCGAGTGTGAGTCAGCTGACGCTCTCTTTTCTTTAGTCAAATAAATCTCTACCGAGCGTGGTCATTAGCACTTGCATTCGAAGTGTTTATTTATAGGCTCAAATGAACTCGATACGCTGTAAACTGAGATTCAAAGTAAATTTTTTGTAATGGGCTTCATGGTACGGGCGACCTTTATACGGTGGACTGTCCACCGAACGCAGACATCACAGCCCGTTTAAATGGACGAAACACGTTCACGCTGCCCCCCTTCCAGTGACCGAATAAGAAGCTCACCACTCAATGTAATTTTCCTGTAGGTTATTGGAGTCGTCGGACGATCTCGCCGCTGCCACCATTTGTAAGGGTTGAAGGACGTAGTGAGGAACTTGGGAGGAACTAGGTGAACAGGGTTTATTTGCATTATTTACAGTTTAAAAAAGACATACATCGACAGTCTAGCGTGGCTCCCAAATGGAGCCTGCAAGACGAAGCATACAGCAATCGAGCACACAGCTCACGAGTACATTTCGAGCACGACAGCGAGCACACGCTAGCAGCCGACAACCACTGCTTATAAGCACTCCATTCGACGTCATCGTTCGACGTCATAGTAGACTACCCGCCTTTTGGAGGAGGAGGGCTCACACACATGTGCCGCACAGGTTTCAGTGCTCTCTCGAGGGCAGACGACCTTTGCAGCGCAGTCGTCGTGGTATCCATTGTCTTGTGTCCCCGTAATCAGGTGGTCATACCCGACCCCAGCCGGCGCCTCTAAATTCCAGAGCTGCCTTTCTCCTGTTCTCTGAACCAGGCGTTTGGTGGATGAACGCCGCCGTAGTGAAGTTCTCCAAAGGAAGTTCACGGTTGCTTAGCGCTATCCTCGCTGGTTCTCTGAAGGGCACCCCCACCACGGGTGGATCGACGCATCTGCAGCGGGCTGAAAGAGCTGCACGCCGATCCTAAGAAGGTTCACAACCCGAACGCTGCCGTCTCCTTCTGCACGCCGAGCTCCAGCTACAACAGCCAGTCAAGCTATGGCCGCCGAGTTCGTGACAGGAGGTGTTCATCTGGTTTTCTTCTTATTTTTTTTTACGACGTCATTTACCCGTGCACGCGGAAACAGCGCCATTATCGGATAGAAATTTCAGTCTTCAGTAAATAATGGCACCACACAAAGTAAGCGATAGAAATTAGGTACAAGACAGAAGTAATTTTGCAAATGAAGTGGTTTTAGAAAAAAAAGAGAGAGAGAGGGGGGAAAGAAAGTGTCGGCAAAAATTCGGTGGCGGCGTGTCTGTCTCCTACCATAGAAGCGCACGAGGTCATTACGGGCTGTGTCGTAGTGTGTGTTGGTGTTTGAAGGAAACCTTGTTCTCATCACGGAACATTTATTTCCGGGTAAAAAAGAACACTAAGGGAAGAAAAGAACGCGACCACAGACGGCTGGTCTCGTGCGGGCCACTATTAAAAGCTGGAAGGCAAAGTGAATGGCGCTAGGGAATAATAGGAAATAGTTTTGTTAACGGTGCGGCAAGTTTTGCGCGAAGCCAAAGTGGTGACCAGACATGCGCGTATACCATGTCAACCCCTACATACACCGACTGGCTCTGCCGAACGTTCTCGGCGTGCTTTGAGTTCATATTTCAATGCAAAAACACCGAATTCGTACTTTTGCTGTGCATGGAAATGAACAACCTGCGAACATTATCAGCGCATTCGTTTTCACACATAATAGTATTTACTTTTTTACATAACACAAGTCTCAGTCACGATGGAGCAATCATCAGGGGTCAAATTTCCGGCTCTATTTGTTTCTTCCAAGATGCAGAGAGAGAGAGACTAGATTGAATTGCAGGAAGTGTTAATTCGCAGTGGCAGCCGTACAGTCTGCTCTCCTTTGCCTGAAAGAAGCTAACAAAAGCAAATAAGCAGAAGTGGCGGCAGACCGTAGATGCAAATCAATGTTTTAACCAACAGGATGAGACACGGCGTTCAGGAGAACGCCATAAAGATAAGTCACCTGAGATAAACAAGGAGGAAGACGGATGCATCGCGAAATGAAAAAAAAAAGAAAAAGACATAACGAAAACGTACACAGTAAGAACACGGTGGAAAGAAAAAAAATAAAGAAAGACAGGAAAGGAAAAGTTACCGCGCAAACGAGACAAGCGGTGCGAGACAGACGTTGGCGGACGTGTCCTTGCCGAACGCCAGGGCGAGAACGACACAACGGCCGGTCTCTCTTTTTATAGTCCATTAGAGAGCAGTTTATGGGAAGGACAGGCCGCGTGCGAGCCATAATCCGCGAGCAGTTTATGGGAGGAAGCGTCGGCTACACCCGCCGCCGCACGTATATATACAGAGACCACCTCCCCTCGTTGGCGTCGCGGAGAGAGAGAGAAACAAACAAAACCGGGACGGACCGACCCTCGATCCCGTCGATTTCCCTGGCGCGCGAACAGTCAATCTCGGCAGCCACTGCGATCGGTGGCGCATTTTGATAGCTGCCGGCTGATCGAATCAGACTGCAAACTTTCACCGTCCACTTGTGATGACCGGCCGTACGGGTCTACACAACGCTACAAAAGCAGCACCCACAGTGTATACGGCCAACAACTTATCGCAGTGCTGAGCAGCAGTAACTGTATGCTGTGTACAGCTGCCACATAAGCCGCGCTTCAAGATAAGGAACGTCGTCGTGACGCTTTAGGAGAATCCTCTTGTCGCTCGGAGTGCTTCGTAAGATGCCAGAGCGAATATTGTTACTGGTACGAAAAACGCGAAATAACCAAAGGGAAACAGGGAATCGCTGTTTGAGACGTGACGGGGTCGTATGCATCTCAAACGATCCTCGAACCGAAGCTCTTTTCTCCATTCCACCGAGTCAAACACAGCGCCTCCGCTCGACTACAGAGGACACTACGGTTCTCAAGAGTTGTCATGGAGTGGCAACGTAGAGCAGGGACCACTTTTAGCGAGGGGCGGCGCTCCCATAAGCTTTCTTTTTTTTTAATTACTATTTTGAATTGCGCTGAGTGGCACTGATCGCTGTAAAGGACACAAACGGACACACCGCACAGGACGAGAGCTCTCGCCCTGCGTGGTGTGTCTGTGTCACCTACCGTGATCAGAACGAGAAGAAACGGGGCTAACCGAGGGGCCCGATTTTTATTAATCACAGCATGAGAATCCAACAAACAAATACATCGACAAAAACATAGGGGGAATTACTTGTACTTAGCAATTGAATTAAAGAAATGATAAACTAATGGCACGGAAAGTTGATGAAGAAACAACCTGCCGCAGATGGCGGAACGATGCCACGTCTTCGCATCGCGCGCGTAAAGCGAAGACGTGGGATCGTTCCCCACCTGCGGCAAGTTGTTTTTTCACCCACTTTCAGTGCCATTAGCTTATCATTTCTTTAATTCAATCGGTAAGTACAAGTAATATTCCCCTATGTTTTCCTTGATGTATTTATTTGTTGACCGTGATCAGTGTCGCTCAGCGGAGTTTAAGAATGAATCAACACCCACTAGCACAGATCATCGCCTTACTCAACGGTGAGCCCAGGCGGAGCGTTGAGTGAAGGAACGTTCTAGAATGCGGGAGTCAGAAGGACACAACGCCTGCCTGGTATGAAAAGAGGGAAGAAGTAACGAGCAGAGAGAGAGAGAGATGAGAGAGGAAGAAATGTATTTAGATACTGTACGCACTATCGCACTGCCCCCAACAACAGCACGCACGCGAGCGCGCTTTCAAGAAAACTACAGTGGAAGCGCGGCAGACGCCGTTAGGCAGGCGGGCGATAAACGAGCGTTCAAGATACCTATGGACACACGATGCATGACCAACACGTTACAAAATTCCAGACATTTTTGTCTGCATTGTGTGCGCCTGTTTCGCACGCTGCACTTCTTTTTTTTTCTTTTTTCGTGCCAGGCGTAAGTCACATTGCGCGACACGCATAAATAATCAGCCCAGCTCTCTCGTTCTGGGCGGTTAAGTCACAGTGGTCCGTGGCATACTACTACTAGCGCAACGGTTGCAAGCGTTTTTCAACATGCGAGGGAAACTTTTTCGCAGGTCATGGTAAGCCGCAAACTTCAAGGTGCCATGCGATATGATCACTTCACGCACACCCACCGATCCAAAGTAGAATGAATGAATGAATGAATGAATGAATGAATGAATGAATGAATGAATGAATGAATGAACGTGCGGAGGGTGTCAATGCATTTCTCCGTATTTTGATCGGTCACACCTCCGAACTTCTCATGCTCACCAGCAATGACTTTCGGTATTCAAACTCATGCCGCATAAGAACACTCTAGAGTGGTTCCATTCAAGCATAGCAGTACTCGAAGGCACGCCACCTTGCGCTATAACTGAGAACATCGGGAGACTGCTGTCACGACCTTGCTAGCATTATGCCTAACAAAACTGTTCGTGACGTAAGCATACAGACGTGACGTTAGAACCAAACTATTTTGATACTGACACGCGTACTTGTTTACCTTTCTCCGGTGACCACCTTTCACCGGCTAACAAAGGTTAAACGTTATCGCTGCAGCGCAGGACGCACCTCCATGTATCGGAAGTTTCCAGAATGTTATCGATGGTTCTTTCCGTTGTCTATTGTCAGCGAACCTTGTGCAATCTGGTTGCATGCGCGACGCGAATTCTGGTGCCCGCGTACTTTCTGGAAGGCACGCGGGCACCAGCGATTACGCTGGTACCCTCCACGAGTCATGCCTAAAAGCCGATGCGCTTGAACCGCTAATCGGGTTCCGACGATCCCCGACTGTGTTCGCCACTGTCGTTGTGCTTTAAGTGCAGCCTGTTTTTGTGGGCAGAAGTTCGCTCAATAAGGAGTTTCATAATACACAGTTACGTTTTTTTTTTTTTTTTGCTACTGTGTTCTTAACAGTCACTGAAACGTGACAACGCAAATGTTGCGGTAACACTAAAAAGAACTACTCCAAACGCTGGTAAAAGTTTTAAACATGCCCTACGGGCATCACAACGAAGTACAGAAAACTACAATGCAATCAGCAGTGATGGACCAATACATGGCACTATAACCAACGTTTCTTCAGGCATACAGTCAGACTGCAGAGAAGCAATTTGAATAACAACGATAAAACTTTCAAATTTCAAGGCTTGAACACATCGCCTATTTATATCATGAAGATAGTGGTTCCCTATAAGTGCAGTTTTTCTCCCCTTAACATATCCTCGTGTAGCTAAGTATATCAACGCAACGGCGATCTGGCTGTTAAGGTAGTTTACAAACAAACAAACAAACAAACAAACAAACAAACAAATTTTCTCTTCCTAGCCAAAGAGCAGGCTTTAGCACAACGCCGTGTTCAGCCGTACAATTTCGGTGCCCAAAAACTCTAGAGCTTCAGATCGTACTTACGGAAAATAAAATAACCGTTACCGTTGGCTCAGCGACTACGGCATTCTGCATGCTGAGGACGAGGTCGCGGCTTCAGCGAGAGCGAAGCACAAAAATACGAAGTTAGCCTACGAATAATAAACCAAAGCATACAACAACCGAAGTGTAGAAGGGTCATAAGTAATAACCTATAAGTAACCTATAATAACCTATAATAAGTAATAACTAAACTATAGAGGGACCCTGGAATACTTGGGCTTGTCTTAGGGAGACGACGCCGCAGTGACCCAATGGGCGCTGTCCGTGTAAATTTTCGTGCTGTGAAAGTAAGCGCGCACTACGAGGAAAGGCTGTGCAATTAATAGTTACACAAGCTGCAACTCAACTATCACCCCTGGGTTGTTAAACGTCACGATGACGTCGCGTACGACTTCAACATGGATTTGAAAACAAAGACAGTTCCGCGAAACGTCCTTCACTTAAAAAAAAATACAACGTTACGTTAAAAAAGAAAAGGAAAGGAAATCAGAAGCAGAAGAAAACGGGTCACCGACATTTGATTGCTATAAACATAGAAGCGCCTGCCAAGTCACCCTTGAAGTCTCGCTCTGGCTGGTATTCGATTTTGCTTCTCCAAGTCTCACACTGGAACAAAAAAAAAAAAAAAAAAAAGCAGCCCGCGACTCCCTATATACGACGCCAACGCTTCAATTTTACATGACGCTTCGCCATCTGTAATCGTATTAACGTTTAGCCGAAACAACCGGCGCAGGAAGAACAAAACGCTACTGCGAAAACGAGAGAATTCAGACACACGGACGTCTCTATTCGTTCAGGCTTGACCGAGCATCGGTGTGCGTATATCTGCTGAGCACAACACGCCCGGGCTCCCGCGATTCTAAACTGTAGCGTGGAACGGGCAAAGTTCAGCGCTTACGTGCTCATTTTGATCGTTCGAATACGACGGTAAAAGAAAGTAACGAAAATCCCCAGACGAGCACGGCGAAGGAAATTAGAAACGAAACCGGACGAAAAAGAAAATGCGTATGTGCGAGATAGGCCAATTCATGACCCGCCATTTGCATGCCAGAGTAACGAGAAAATACCTCTAGCCGCATAGTATATACGTCCTGGTCGACGCTGACGTTTACAATCTCGCTGCCTAAACTACGGGCTTGAAGAGAGAGAGAGAGAGAGAGAGAGAGAGAGAGAGAGAGAGAGAGAGAGAGAGGATGAATCGGACGCTCAAAAGGCAGCCAGGGCGAATTCACGCCTCAGCAATTCTCAAAACGCACGTGGCACGAAGAAATAAAAATTTTGTGTCGGGGCACGTGCTATCAAAACTGCTCAAAGTTAATCTCCTAAATCCACTTGCGAAAAGACTTCACAACATAAATCACTGACCGTTACAAAATGAAAAAGAAGAAAAAAGCCGAGTGTACAGAGGAGCCGGAAAGAAAGAAAAAAAAGGAAAACGTGTAGTCATCCAATTTTCCTTCAAGTCAATATCCACAGATCCGCCTCATCTTCGTCGCTTCCTCAGATCGATAGAGGCTTCGGCGAGCTTCCGCAGAAATGAAGTTTTAAAACGAAGCAAGAAAGTGCTATATAGAAAGTAACTGGCCAAAAAAAAAAAAAAAGAACACGGATACTTCATTATATGAACTACTATCCGCGCTCTCGAGCTCCTTAACTAAAAGCGCCGCAACAGGAAAACTGCTGAAGACCACGCTATAAAACGGCATTTCACGATCAGCGTGAGAGGTCAAAAAAGAGAAGGCGTCATTATGCGGTCCACTAATTCTGAGCCCCGGATAAGTTCGAAATAACACTTTTTTTCTGAAACATCGTTGCGTTTATTGACTTTGACTTTGACTTTATTGAAATTTAGACAATATACAGTTGTCCGGGTGAAGAGGGCTAAAGGTGACACACGTGGTCACCTGACTAGGCCCTAGACACCCTGAATTCACGCAGGCACAGTTTCGACATGGTAAGTTGCGAAGTACATTTTTTTTTTTTTTTTTTTTGCTGAGTAATATCCTCGAAACGCTGTCAACGTTGTGGAATATTACTTTAGAACAGGTCAGCAAAGAAGAGCAGGATTTACTGCAAACATTCTGCACGAACGCAAAAGGAACCCACCACGACGACAAAATGGTGCAAAACAAAATTCCGATATACATAATATTTCTTCCTGGGAAATTCTATGGTTTGCTGTTAACGCTTGTCGTTTTTAACTTGGACAACTTGTACACGGCACAGCTGACAGAGGGGTTAACGAAGAAAGAGGTAAGCCTCTGGACATAATAAACGAGAATTAATGTCGGCGGCGAAGCGAAGCTGTATTCTCAAATGGCTTGCATGAACATCTAATATATGAGGGATGCAAAGCTGGAGATTTCTTTTTTTTTTTCCACTCTATAGGACTAACGAAAAACAAAATTCACGCAGAAACTCCTCTGAGTATTGTTAGATACGGGACCTTTTCCTGAGCCTCCTTCGAGTTCACCAGGTCACATCGAATCGCGTCACACCTAATTAAGGAGCGTAGAAGCACATCTATCACGTTCCCGAGCAGCGGCAAGTCCGAACAAGTTGGCGTCCCCCAACTCGTGCGCCACATGTGGAGCTATTGTCCCGTTGCTTGACTCTTCCCGAAAGTGTAGCGGCAGCCTGGCACCGTTCCAGGTAACGTGGGTCCTGAGCCAAGCTGCTTTGCAGCTCTGAAAGGTTGCTCGAAGACAACCCGTCTCCCCCCATCCGCCTATTGTGACGGCGCTTGCAAGCCGCGAGGTAACGACGGCCGTAACGCACCGTCGCACCGTGAAGCCCTGGGAGCAATCCCCCCCCCCCGTCCGCCTTGGTGACGGCAGTTGCAGACCAAGAAGGCAATACCGCAGACAAGTAATCCCTCGGATAATTGGAGCCCAAGGAGCGACCCTCTGCGCCGGGTGTGACACATTCGCACGGGCGCCTAGCATTGGCCGAAAATGACGCCACCTGAGCGGGCTCGCCGATTAGCCGAACGTGACGTGACTTCGAGACACCGAAGGGGTTAAAATCCAGAGACCGGGAGCAGCAAGGGAGCATTCCTTCATTAATCTCTTTCGAGCTTCTTGCCCCGGGCCGCAGCGTCCCAGTTGCTGCCGGCTCGTAATCACTTTATGACTGTTAATTTCTTTGTAGTTTCACTGTAAATAATGTAAATAAACCTCCAGTTTCCATCTCAAAGTCCTCCTCAACCTCGGCCATCTCCCGCACCCAACGGCAAGGTCAAATATCTGGGGGACAGCAATTGGGATTGCCCTCAAGATCCGACAACTGGTTCACAGCGGTGGGATCGTCTCCAAATCCAACAACTGGTGGCAGCGCACCATCCGGCGCACCATCCGGCACCAAGTGTTTAGCGGGCAACACTAAATGTTACCATGTAAACAGAAAGTGAGCAGACTTAAGTGATTCCTCCATGCAGCTCTGAACTCATTTACTGCACAGCAGGATGCACAGCAGGAGGCTATCACAGCGGACATTAGCGGCATCTTCTCAAGAACCGCTGCAGAGTTCTTACCGAACGTTGTTAGGATTGGGGGCTCAATCCCATCGCTCGTAATCAGTTGTCAAGATTGGAGTCGGGCATGAATTACAAGGTAGCTGGCCCATGCCGTCATCCAACTTATCCACGCTGAGGACGCTGATGAAGAAAAGAACTGCTTCTCACCGAGAACGAGGAATATGGGTTTACTTACAGTATCTACATAAGGATGTTGCAGGTCATCAGTCTAGCATGACTGCGAGATAAAGTACATCAGTCTAACATGACTGCTTGAAAAAGTGATGAGCAGCCGCACAAACGGTTTAAAAGCACTCGGCCCCCCTCGATACCAAGGTGAGAGAAACGTTCGTCCAGGCATCGTAAACAAGCCGCCTCTCTGCGGCACGGCTTACACACACACACTTCCGCACAGGTTCACGGTCCGGAGCCGACGTCAGACGGACTTCGTAGAACTCGGGGCTTACTCCAAGAAAGGCGCCTTTTATTCCCCGAGCTGACCCCCGCAGCGCGCCGCCAGGTGCCCATTGTCTTGCTTCTTGAACGGCGCGTGGGAAGGAGCCTCGAACTACGTTCCCTCGGGGACTCCCTCGTTCACAGCAGACCAGGTTGGCAGTGGAGGGTTCAGACACAAAGCCTGCTTCGTCGCACTCATCTTGGCTCCAGCGACGGAGAGTCGAAGGCGCGCGTATTGTTCTTCACACACAGTCGACTTAGTGACGCCGTGGATATAGGTTTGCGGTGGCGTTCCAGGAAAGTTGACGCCGCTGTCGCAACTGGCTGGCAAAACATGCACCTCAGCTGGGCCGTTCTTAACAACGTCAGATTCAAAATTAAAGAACAATTCAAGAATTTTAAGAACGCTGCAGGCAGAATTTCGAGGACGGAGAAACACCGAATTAATGTTATTTGTACAAAAAAACAGTAAAATCTCCTTCCTAGCTGCAATATCTTGCAGCTGAGCAGCTGCCGAGTTTGACCTACGCCTCAAACTTTTGAGGGGGGGGGGGGCTTTTCAATGTTGACTGCCCCATTGTACTGATGTCAGTCGCCTTCTAGCATGATGGTTAGTAGTGTCCGGCTTCAGTAAAATATACTAGCCCCGTTAAAGCCAAATGACAAATTTACTTTCCGGCACGCATTTCTAGAGCCTAGGCCTCAAAAATTAAGCCGCGATGCTGCGGTGTACACGAACTAGCAAAACAACATAAATAGTGGTAGGTTTGGTCGCTTCATCTGGATTCTTCTAGCTCCAAGAAGACAACAGCAATTTAAACAAGCCTGTCGTGGAATGTGGACACGCCACATCGCATCGATTAACAACGCTGTGGTAGAGTGTATAAGCGCGACTGAACGAGGACGTAGAAAGAAACAGATACGCAGACACTTCCTACACAGACACTATACACAAGACACTCTTCTTTCTACATCCTCCTTCAGTCGCGCTTAACACTCTACCATGGATTCTAATGAACTAGCCCGCCAACGTGTTTTAACCAAGTTAACAACGCTGATTATATTATATATATATATATATGATTGCAGATTGCTGCACGCGCGTCAATTCCACCCGCACTGGCGGTAATATGGGCAGAGATTTTGTGTTTCTTTGCCGCGGAGTGAGTGGGGAAGGGGGGACACAAAGGGCGAGGAGGTCGCCCTACTACGACGGCAGCATGACAATCGACGCCGCAACAGAAAAGCACAAGACGGAGTGGAACAACGAACCCTGTTTCAGGGCCCTCGTCTATACACGTCGCAGTAAAAGAAAAAGAAAAACCACACTAATGTTCCTCGAATATAATACTAATGTCTCATATGAGCACAAATACCAAGTGACAAAAAGAAGCTCTGTCGTTAAGTGCCAAGAGAGAATCCTCTAGCCAAAAATATATAGCAACGGAAGGAGGCTATTTCTTTCTTCCCTTATGTCACGTAGAACTTGACATCTTCCATATACAACATGTACCTAGGACGTCAAAATCAGGTAATATATGTCCTTGGAACTAATGCAATGCGCATACTGTCCCCGCGGCCACCAATATCATATGCTGTAGCACCGGCGCTTTACGTCATCACAGCGCACACATGCCAATGAAGTGAAGAATGCATAGCGAGTGTAGACACATCCTCCCTACCTTTACTATAAGAGATGACACACACGAAGTGATCCGACTACTCAGGCGTGCGCTTCTTCTATTTGCATAGACGCATTAGGGTTTCTACGGGCAGCCCCGTCTTGTATAAAGTCTTATTTGCGAGTCCGTCTGCACACGCATTTTCCATCCGCGCGCAGAAAGGACCGTAATGAATGTGCGCCTCGGCCCAAAGCCGTAGATTCAATCTGCCTGCGCATGAAGGCACGCCGAATCGCCTTTCATTTCTTTATTTGTTTTATGTTGTCTTACTTCGGGAATAGGAAGGTCGTGGGCGCAAACATATAACCCATAACGCGCAGCAAGCACAGGCAATATGAGAGTATTGATAATGCATGACCTCATCTCGACATCGGCTGTTGCCATATGCTGTAGACGACGACAACGATGGCACATAAATAGAACTAACGCGGTAATTTTTTTTCTTTCTCTCTCTCCCCTTGCGAGTTTCGCATTCTTCTCCGTTTACAGTCCTGTGTGGTTCTACTCTTTTATGTCGCTTTTATGTACTACCCCTATGACAGCGTACGAAAGCGTTGGCATAGTAGTTGAAGCCTTTCTCATCCCTTCCCACCCCCAACCCCCCCCTTTTTTTCTTGCTAGCTTCCGCGTTAGCTTGAGCTCGAAAGCGCTGCCATAGACACGTCACCCGACGAGACGCCTTATATATGTATAGCCCGACGCAACGATGGGGTAGTACAGTATTCATTCTATTACAAGCTCCTCGTTGTCCACGAAAGGAATTGCGGCATGGCGGAAAGAGGCTGTGGAAATGTTTTACCGCGAATCCAAGTCACGTTGAGGTCGGCAGAAAATTTTATAAGGATGAAGTTGACGTTATCTTGTGGCATACTTAGGAAGCAAACGGGCTCAAGATGGTAAACCTTCACATAGGCAAGTGAGGTCACTGAATTTCATAGCAATGGTCAATCCGAAATTAAATCCCAGGTAACCTTTCATGCAAGGAGTGGCGAAGGACAACGTTTCCGTGTAGCTTCAACGAACTGAGACGCAGCCGCTCATTCAGAACGACAAACCAGATGACCATACTATGTGCATCACCATACAATCCATTCCCGTGGTGTGCCATTCGATGTGCTATACGTAGAATTTCGAGGAATTTAAATGGAGCACGCAAACTCATGGTAGTAAGCCTTGCCTACGCTAGATGTGGCGATCAGTATGCCTTGTGTATGCTGACCGTCGTGCACCTGAGAGGTGGTGGTGTTTTGCCGAGTGAGATTTTGCGACGCTATGTATCATTGATTAGACGCATTTCGTTTTTTCAGCGAAAATGTACGACGGACCTGAAGGAGCCCATAAATCTGCATCAAGTTTTGCGTCAGATTGAACAAAACCACGAGAGAAACCCATCGTATGTTACAAGAAGCTTACGGAGTCAATTCCATGACCCAAAGCAGGATGTTCGCGTGGCATGCGCGCTTCAAAGACAGCCGAACGTCAGTTGATGACGATGAGCGTTCCGGACGTCCGTGGACGGGCACGACATCGGCAATGACAGCACAAGTTCGCGCGGCTATCCCTTAGCAAATCGCAGGCTAACTATAAAGGATGTCTGTGATATTGCAGGTCAGTGAAACGGTACAGTTCAGCGGATTTCGTTGGACGTTTTGAACATGAGGCGCATTTCTACAATATATTTTGCCAGACAGCCGTCTTCGCAGTGGAAGTCGCCACTGCGACGAAGGCCGCAATAGGAACATGAAGTTCGTGGCCATGTGACGTCTATGCTCATTGGGCCCTTTGGCCTTCATGGAAGGTCCGCAAAGAATGCGTACCTTCTGAACACAACCCAGCAAAGGGGAGAAAGATTACTGTGAGGTTTTGAAGGGCTCAAGGGAGAGCATCCGGCGCGAACACTTGGCGAAGTGGAAGAACAGCTACTGGCGTCTCCACCACGGCAACGCGCCCGCTCACATCATCGCTCTTTGTTCGACAGTTCCTGACTTCCGAACACATCACAGTGCTTCTGCACCCGCCCTATTCACCTGACCTTGCCACCATACCGCCCCCCCCCCTTTTTTTTGTTTTTTCTTCGTGACTTTTTCTTGTTCCCGAAAATGAAACTGAGGCAGAAAGGGCGTCGGTTTAGTACAGTTGAAGAGATGCAGTCTGAATCGCAGGAGGTCCT
Organism: Dermacentor variabilis; assembly: GCF_050947875.1. Taxonomy (NCBI): domain Eukaryota; kingdom Metazoa; phylum Arthropoda; class Arachnida; order Ixodida; family Ixodidae; genus Dermacentor; species Dermacentor variabilis. The sequence goes on from NC_134569.1 coordinate 138,059,188, forward strand.
CAACGCACTCAACTCCGAAGCCTTCCATGTGTGCTTGCAAATCCTGGGAGAAAGCCTAGGATCGGTGTCCCGGTAGTATCGGTGTATTCATGCTCAAGCTGACTACTTCGAAGAAGACAGTGTAGATTAGGAGTTATGATAAGCATATATATATATATATATATATATATATATATATATATATATATATATATATATATATATATATATATATATATATATATATATATATATATATATATATATATATATATGTATAACAACGAAATTCCCCGAACTTTTGGGTACCACCTCGTACTTTATTAGGGAAAGCTTACGATCGTTGGTCGCTCATCTAGTTTCATTCAAGCGAACCTCTCTGTACCGGAGTTCATAATGAGATTGGTGACCACTGACAAAATCGCAGAATTGTACATAGCAGAGCGGCTGCGCGACTGACATTTAGGGATCGGCACTGTAGGAACATGCGCTTTCTCTATCGCGCGTACGAGTACGAGAAATGTGGCCGCAGCGTACAAGAAGCTTACCCTTTGAATGCTGGCCAAGAATCGTTTTTAACTCTACCCAAACGATAAAACACTGAAGGATTGGGAAACACAATACAAAACAGAGATTATGGCGCAGGGACCCCCTCTGCCACCCTCGCCTAAGAATGAAAGCATAGAACAAACACCCTCGAGCATACTACTGCGTTTGCTGGGATCGAACAAGGAGACACGGCGAGACAACTGGGACCACGACGAGCGTGCAGCCCTGACAAAGGCAGACGTCTCCGCTGCACTCCGGCCTACGTAAATGCGTGTGGGGCTCCAGCCCACGCATATGTCGTCAGTGGCGAGGATAATAAGCGCCGTTCGTGTTATATCCCCTCGGACTAGGCGGTCCGTCCAATGAGGCGCATACAGCTTTCTGAGCGCAATGAGGGAGCGCGCCGTCCACCCTTGGACAGGCTAATGATTTATGCCAGCGTCGTCCTGGCCGGCTATCGCGTGCGCGGAACGCAATGCTCGCGGCACGCCTTCTCTGTGCGTATAAAAAAGCCGGCCTGGGCAATTTGTCACAGCGGCACGCGACGACTCGTCTCGCCGACAAGGCGGCTGCTGTGTCGAGACTCGCCGATCGGCTGCCAGAAAGTCGGGACTGCGCGAATGAGAGAGAGAGAAAATGGAAGTCTTTTTTTTTTTTTCTCTTAGATCAATAGGAAGGATCTCAGCAGCTATGCGGGTAAGCGCGCAAACAGGCGCACGAAAACGCGCGAGCACGTAGACGCGGACACGCTTAAAGCGACGAGTGCGTGAGCGCACGCCACGTATCTTCGCAGAGCAATCAAGAAACATCAAATCGCTTAATTCAGAAAACATCAAACAATTTCTCCCAACGTATACACTATGCAAGGATTAATCCCTAATCAATCAGCGGTAGAGCCCTGATTTCCGGATGTTTTCATCAACTGTATCAACCTCCTGGATTTACACGACCTGGATTAATGCTCCAGATCCCCCAGATTTTTGGACCTTGCCGTTGGGTGCGGGAGTTGGCCGAGGTTGAGGAGGACTTTGTGATGAAAACTGGAGGTTTATTTACATTATTTACAGTGAGAGTACAAAGAAATTAACAGTCATAAAGTCATTACGGGCCGGCAGCAACTCGGACGCTGCGGCCCGTGGCAAGACGCTCGAAAGAGATGAATGAAGGAATGCTCCCTTGCTGCTCCCGGTCTCTGGCTTTTAACCCCTTCGGTGTCTCGAAGTCACGTCACGTTCGGCCAATCGGCGAGCCCGCTCAGGTGGCGTCATTTTTGGTCACGACCTACTGTATAAAGGGCGACCTGCGCATCCCGTGGTCGCCTACGGCAGCGCGCGGCCGAAGAAATACCACGTGATCATTGAGTAGGGACCAAGCGTGCCGGTAAAGGCCGCCAGTGCTCACCCTCACAGCAACGCCCGAAACGCTCCGGGCCTGCCGTTAGGAGTACGGCCGTACGGCGATGACGGTAAAAATTCGCAGAGGAGTTGCAGTAAACTCGGCATTTCATATTATTGACAGGGTGCGGCTAGAAAAATCCGCGTCGACACCATGTGATACATGCCCCAGATATTTGGTATCTTCGCTGTGCAGTGCAATGAAATTTTAAACTACTTTGAAGGCGCGGCCGCGCGGATGCTAGGATTGAAATAGTGTAATCCCTTAGAGCTATTTTTTCCCCCTCATTGTCTGCTAAAATGTTGGTTAGTGCTGTGGTGCCAATAAGGTCTGGTGCGCACTTTCCGCGCTAGCCGAGGTCTGAGCGCGCCCGCACTTCATTCTCCCGTAGGTTTCGCTAGTCCCGAGCTGGACGCAATGAACGCACTACGTACCGCTTTGCAGGGCCCACGTGTTCCTTTGCTGCATCCGGCACGTTCACTGAAGTGACGTGCCGTTGAGAGCGCGGCAGAACGTGAGTGGCTTTAATTGCAGTGCATGCCACAATTGTAAAAATGAGCTGTTACTGACGTATTTATTTACGCCACTTTACCAAATGATAACGTAAGTCTAGCTTGAAAAATTCCAAGGGCGCTTTATTGTGCCATCACACAGATAGTCACTACACTTTAAGCACTTTTCTGGAGTTGGGCTTTTGAAACAAAAAGCTTCGCTACGCTAGTCGACACCACGCTTCGCGCGAGCCGGCGTATGTCGGAATTGGCTCCGCAAGCGTGTTCGGAGCCGGCGCAGGGGGCTTTAGGCGCAGGTGGCCACTGCCGCGCCGCGAGCGCGTTTATCGCGGAGGCCGACTATATAACCGCTTGCCAGAGAACAGGCGTGCGCATTCAACATGGAAGGAGAAGAGAGTGACACTACCGATACAGAGAGCTGTGTTTGTGGCTGTACAGAAATCGCAAGACAATGTGTCAACGATGAATAAAGAAGATTAATAATCCTGCATAACTTATGGTATATATCATTCATAAGCAATTTGCATCACTACACAAGGCACACGTATAGCATAACCATAAGCTTACCAAATCATATCCATAAGTGAAACCGTAAGCATATATTATAACCATAGGCTAAATCATAAAGCATAAGCTAAACCGTAAGTCATATCCATAACTTAAACCATAAGCATATCCATAAGTTAAACCATAAGCATATCGATAGGCTAAATCATAAAGCATAACCATAAGCTAAACCGTAAGAATAATCATAGGCTAAATCATGAAGCATAACTATCAGCTAAACCATAAGCATCACCGAACCTTTTCGCTTCGAGATATCCAGGCTTAAACTTAGCTAAGCCCCAGCCAATTTTTTTTTTTTTCAGGTTTCAACCATTGGTTTCTAATATCGGTCACGGGGAACTCATTAAATGAAATTCCTCTTGATGCTCGGCCGCTTGACTTTCACAACGGTATGCAGAAGTAAACCATCGTGCATGAAGAAGCCGCAAACGCGAAAGCCGGCGCCCACGGGGCTGAGAATCACAGTGTCACTGAAATAGAATCTGGTAATCAAGATCTAGCGACACCAACAGATCACCAAGCACTCAGCTAATCTATTGTTTCGCGCGCGTGCTTTTGCGTCCTTCCGTGCTCTCGCTGAAAATGCTTACTGCCCGTGCGTGCGGCCGGCCACGGGGTTGGGGTAGGTGGGGGGTGGGGGTGAGCACTAGCGCCACTGTTCGCGGCGGCGGTTAGGAAAACTAAAAAAAGCCACACAAGCAAAAGCAAATCAGCGGCGCTGGGGCAGCGCCGCACGCGCAGGTCGCCCCTTATACAGTAGGTCGTGTTTTTGGTCAATCGGTGAGCCCGCTCAGGTGGCGTCATTTTCGGCGAATGGTAGGCGCCCGTGCGATTGTGTCACACCCGGCGCCGAGAGTCGCTCCTTGGGCCCCAATTGTCCGAGTGCTTACTTCTCTCTGCGGTATTGCCTTCCCGGCTTGCAAGCGCCGTCACAATAGGCGGACGGGGGCGACGTTTCAGTGCTGCAAAGCAGCTTTGCTCGGAACCTGAGTTACCTGGAACCGGGCCAGGCTTCCGCTACACTTTCGGGAAGAGTCAAACAGTGAGTAGCTCCACCTGCGGCGCACGAGGTGGGGGACGCCAACCCGTTTGTACGTACCGTGCTTCGGGAACGGGGTAGATGTGCTTCTGCGCTCCTTAATTAGCTGTGGCGCGATTCGATGTGGTCTGGTGAACTCGAAGGGGGCTCAGGAGAAGGTCTCGTATCTAACAGTATGTGCAATACATAACGCGAAAGATCAAATCATGTGGGCCGCCAAGCTGCCTGGTCATCTCAAAGCAGAATAAACGGACAAGAGAACTTGTCAAGCGAATTTTGCTTTGTGAAGTGGATTGTGGGCCTCTTCCCACGTTAAGATTATTGGTCTCCTCCCGCCCGTTCGTGCCTCATGAAGACGTAACTCCTAACTCAAAAGTGGAGAGACGTCGGCCTCTTCTTTTTCAAGGCGCAGTCGTTTCAATGAAGCACGCAACCCGATTGCGTACTTCGCTATAGACAGGATCCGTGCGAAACGGATATGCATAATTGCGCGCAACGGTCGTTCTCGCAACATTGATATAGAGAGCGGCGACATCGCGTGAATCCAATCACCGGGAACGTTCTAGACTAAGGCGTGCCCGTTATACTGAACTGAGGAACGCTATATATATGAGCATCTCGACCGAGCCGGCGGAAGTTACACCGCCGTTCGTCACAGTCCCATCGCACTCCAGCCAACGCGCGTTGTCGAGATGCCAGCCGATCAAGCCCCATCGCCCGAGAAACACCACGCGTGCTCCCCATATAGCAGAAATGTCCCCGCAGATCCAACGGCTGCAATAGGCGAGCGAGGTGTTTCAAAATTGCCACGTAACACTTCGCGTCTCCTACATTTCGGTGTACCTGCTCCGCAAAGCCTATTTCCTGCGACAGCCATCCAGCGTGCGCCGTCGAACAGATGCGACGGTCGCGGCAGCCAATATCGGGCGCCCTCCCGACGGGTATCGGTTTTTGCAGAAAGCCAATTTGCAGAGGGAGACCCATAATGCGCCACGCTAAATGAAACGCTATACCGAGAAGCCTCCGCGAGCGCACGCAACGCAGCGGTCCGCGAGAGAACGGGCACAACTCTCAAGGAAAGCCAGCCAGCAGAGACGGAGAGAGCAGCCCAATTTGCCGAAGAGCGCTCTTCCAGTGTTTGCGAAAATCCTCTTGGCCCCGCCTAGCACGCCCCAAGACGCACTCGACACCTCCGACCTTGCAGAGGGGATTACTGCATAGACGCACCGAACGAAAACGAGGAAAGAGGAGGGAAGAGGACGGCGGGAACCGACGGTGGGGAGTGCGTGGAGAGGGCGACAAGATGCTGCAGGAAGAGGGAGGAGGGGCAGCTCGACGACGCCGAACAAACACACTGCACGCCAGGCACGAACGCCGCGGGCGCGCGCGCAGCCGACGCTGCTGATCAGATCAGTGGGCGTACTACGTCGAGGACGCGAGGCAACGCACACCTCGGGGCGACGACGACGGCGAAACACGGAGCCGGATTTGAGTCACGCCTGCCACACGGCGTCGGCGGGCGCGCGCGTGCTTGCGGAGGAAGGTCGCCACTCGATTCCGTTCACGTCACACGCGACGCTTCCGCAACGGTTGCGCGCGTGTTTGTGTGTGTGTGTATATATGTACTGTATAAACGATGACGCGGAAGTGTGCAGCTGTTGCGCACACGGACGAGGCACGGCGTTAACGGATTTAGCGGTCGACTCCGTGGCAACGACTACCTAATAGTACACAGGTAATGAATCAGTAGAATTAGTAATCAGCAATGAAAAGTAATGAATTCAAGTGCTCGGCGCAGGGTACAGAAGAAGAAAATCTTAGTTTTCTTTTTTTTTTAACGGCGATGTAGTTGGAAAATAAACAGACAGACAGAAAGAAGAGAGCATTAATTCGTGGGTCTCTTTTGTACATAATATAGTAAATAATAATAATATTTGGGGTTTTACGTGCCAAAACCACTTTCTGATTGAGGCACGCCGTAGTGGAGGACTCCGGAAATTTTGACCACCTGGGGTTCTTTAACGTGCACCTAAATCTAAGCACACGGGTGTTTTCGCATTTCGCCCCCATCGAAATGCAGCCGCCGTGGCCGGGATTCGATCCCGCGACCTCGTGCTCAGCAGCCCAACACCATAGCCACTGCGCAACCACGGCGGGTATAATATAGTAAATAATAGACATCCAACACCTTGTACGTTAACCGCAAGATGTTGGGAGTGATCGCGTCCTTAGCCATTACTTGCCGATTGGTTGTAAATTAGACTTATTGCTCTAGGACGATCAAAGAGTCTTCGGGAAATAGAGGAGAACAGGCATAATAAACTGCCCTTATTATTAAATAAAGAAAAGAAAAAAAGATAGAGGAAACCAGGCATAATAAACTGCCCTTATTATTAAATAAAGAAAAGAAAAAAAGAAAAAAGAAGACGTAATGAGATAACATGTCTTGAAGAGCCTCAAATGTGACAATTAAGGCCCAAGGCGCCAATAACAATGTACGCCTTGTGTGCATGCAGCACAAAAAACTCGATATGAGTGATACAACCTTCTGCTCTCCTCCCCTACCACCCCCGAAACACCTCCGCAAGCGCAACGGTCGGAAAATGTTCGAAAATGCTGCCACGAAAGGAGGTAAGTGCTCCAACCTTGCCCGCTTTCGGCTTATATCGTCATATAACCATGCAATCGGTGAATACAAGCGAAACAATAACCTATAACATACATCTATATCTTCAGCTACATTCAGGTGCACTAATTGTTTGCAGAGAAATAACCCCAATTTTTCAAAGGGACGACAGGCGGTGCACACAATCCACTCAGCATTCTCGTACAGGTGCTGCATAATGCATACAACACTACCACGGGCTTCACACGCACGCACGCACGCACAACGTTCGCTAGGTTGCTCAGGGACCTTCGAAGAACTAAAAGAAGCCCAGAGTATCGCACAGCTCATGAGACTCCAGCAGACCAAAACGGGAAGGGAACTGCTAATAAGGCTAGGCTTCGCGGAATCAATCAAAGAAACCCAAAGAACGGAGGGGATTCCTGATGAATATCGGAAAACATACACTGTTAGCCCCTTACCCAAAAACATGGACCCAAACCCCAACACGGCGCGAAGGGACGCAAGGGCGAAATACGTCCAAAAGTACCTGGCCACAAAAAACACAACAGTATACACAGATGCTGCAGTATACGCCAAGCAAAGAGGCACAAGCATAGTAAAGACAGCTGCGATAGTAATAAGCCAGGACTACAAAGAGATCAGCAGCGCGTCAATGAAGGACTGCTCGGTAACGGAAGCTGAGGAAATAGCCGTAGCTCTAGCGGCAGTGGAGGGTGTTACGTTTCGCCTACGACGCGCGGTTTAGCCGGCGCGACTGCAACAAAGCGGCAGACATTTTGGCCCGTTCGGCGTCGCCGCTACGCTCCCCGCCAAGCGCGTCCAGGCATGTTCCGATGCCACGTGTCTTCATGTGCGTGTGTGAGTGTATGTGCCATTGTGCCCGACCGGAGGCGCTACGAGAGTAGAAGTCACCTTCTCCTCCCAGCCATTGTGCCCGACCGAAGGCGCTACGAGAGTAGAAGTCACCTTCTCCTCCCAGCCATTGTGCCCGACCGAAGGCGCTACGAGAGTAGAAGTCTCCTTCTCCTCCCAGCCATTGTGCCCGACCGTAGGCGCTACGAGAGTAGGAGTTACCTTCTCCTCCCAGTCTTTGTGCCCGACCGGCGGCGCTACGACAGTATGCGTCACCTTATCTCATTGTACAATCACGTGCTCGTCTATTGAGGGGTTCCTTCTTGCCCTCAACTGCGAGAGTATAAAAACAGCTGCCCCCGGACGCCAAAGGAGGGCTCCGATTTCTTCTGTTGAGTAAAGTGCTCTCCCGTCTCTCTACTTCGGTCAACCTGACCGCCAACTCTTTGCGATGTTAAAATAAACAAGTTGTTTTGTTGTTACCAGTCGACTCATGCTTTGCCGGGACCTTCGGATGCTTCCAGTTGTACCCCAGGCCGCCAGGCCAACGCTACCCTTGGGGCTTGCGACCCAGGTACAACCACGGGCGTCAGCGCCGAGTTCCCAACAGGTCGTACCATCGGTGCGACCACAACAACCGTTGCCATCGGTGGGAATCAAACAAGGGCTACCGATCCGAAAGGTCTTTAACAATACTCACCGACTCGCAAGCTACGTGTCGAAATTACATGAACGGCAGAATAGGACGCAGAGCGCTTCACATCCTCCGCTCCTGCAGGGCTAACAACAAAGTCAGGCATACAATTTTCTGGGTACCGGGACACGCTGGAATAGAAGGGAACCTAAGGGCGGACAAGGCAGCTCGAGAGCACACAAACCGAGCGGCCACAAGCACCGACCCTGAGGAACCTATACCAGTCAAACCAAGCTACTCAGACATTTTGAATTACTATAAGGGGGTCCGAATCAAATACCCTCCACCCCACAACAGCCTAAATCAGCATGAAGCAACCTCTTGGAGGAGGCTGCAAACAGGAACATATCCAAACCTAAACACACTAAGCAAGATGTTTCCCACCCAGTATAGAGACATTTGCCCCTGGTGCAGCGCCAAGCCCACCTTATATCACATTACATGGGAATGCGTTCAGAATCAACAATTCCTTCAAATAAAAAACCCGAGTGCGGAGCAGTGGGAGAGGGTGCTCTCCAGCAGCGACCCGAAAGTCCAGCATGGACTAGTAAGGCACGCTCGCCGAGTAGCCACCCTCAGTGGTGCCCTGGAATAGGGGCGTCGACCCTGCGCAGATAGGGAAGAAGACCGTGAAGATGGCCGACCACATCTGCCACCGCTAATTTCTACCCAATTAGAGCAAATAAAGTTTTTCCTCCTCCTCCTCCTCAGGGACCGCAACTGCGCACTTCGCAAGAAAGCAGCAATACAAGTCAGTTTCTGCGGAAACAGCCAAACAAAGTCGCGCAGCCAGGCCACTGTCTTATACAACAAACTGTGGCAGTTAAAACGGCAGTCAAAGGCAACCGTGCTTGGTTGACATACGAACTGCGACAAGAATGCCGGCCAGGAACTTGACAAACACACTATTGCGCCTTGCGCTGCCTTGCTCCGAACAACGGGAACAAAGTTTTACACAGACAAAAACATGCACGAGCGCAGAACTAAATGTTGTGTACAAGCGAAGCACTGGCACAGGCAACACTGCCTGCGCTCCTGCATTACGGAACAAAACACTTACCTTAAAATAATACTACAGTAATACAAAAGAGAAGGCAGGAGGAGAACGAAAGCGGCCACGTGCTCCACTCAAGCGTCTCTCGCGGGAGGAGGACCCCGAGCGGACCGCGCGGCAAAGACACCGCGAACAGCAGACAAGGAGCGACGGAGCGCGAGACCAAAGATGAGAAGAGAAGGACGGAGAGAGCGAAGAGGGGTGCGGCGAGTTTTCTTTCCGGCCAGTTGACCATCGCAGCGGTCTCGGCGCCGGAGCGCAGACCCAAGGGGGGAGGAGGTCTCGGTCGCGGCAGCGGCGGGCGACGATCCCTAGCCCTATATACGTATACGCCGCACTCTTTCCCGCCGCGCCCTCCATCGAGGGTTCTTCGCGTATTCCAGCCCACAATCCGGATAAAGGTGCAGAGGAGCATGATGCGCGCTCGAGCGAGAGGAGACTCCGAAGGAAACGTGGAGGGACAAAGAAAAGAAAACAATAGGTAAAGGACAAATAACAAAGAAAACAAGGAAACACAACCATGTGGTGTCCGCGATTCCCCCCGCCTCCCTTGCTCCCCTCCTAGCTCCCTCTTTACACCGGGCGCAGAGCCGTGGCAAAATGCGAGTGGCCGATATTGCGGGCCGTTTATTTCGGCGCCAGAGGCGCTCCTCCCTCACTTTCACTCTCACCCTTCGTCGACCGATCCCGGTCACTTGATTTTCCCTCCCTCCCCCCTTTTCGGAGCCCGCTTTTCCAGACTATATCCGAAACCTTGTCGTGGCCAGCGCCTTGTTTCAGACCTAGTTGGAAGCGTGCAGATTTCCCCCGTCTTTCTTTCCTTCTTTCTCAAGCCGTGCTTTCCACATTGACCTCCTTTCCTAGGGAAGTATTCCCTTCTCCTTCTCACCCCCCCCCCCCCCTCCTGAGATGCGGGAGTGGATTGCGCGATTAGGAAAGAAGGGCCTGCCGACGGTTCTGCGACGGCGATTCCCTCAAAATCGCACGGAGCCATGCGCAAGTCAGGGAGAGCTCATCTAGCTAGGCGCGCCAGTGATGACGAAGGATAACGCGATTAAATTGCTCGGCAAGATGCTCTCGCTCCGAGGCGTATGTAAGGAGCGCAAGCAAACGAGAATGGGAGAAATGGGGGTCGGCCCGAAAGTGCGTTGAAGTTGCAAGCTTGCCAGAGAACTGGATAGTTGGAGCCGGGTTCATTGCTATTATTTCTTTCTCCGTTCCTCTCTTTGATGAGAGAAACAGAGAAAGAAATACTGGGCTATAATGACGAGCTTCAAGGGGGTGCATAGGAACGGTGAAGATTCGAACAGCACGCTAACGAAAGGAAAATGTAACTCGCACTTATAGCTAGTCAGAGCTCGTCTTTATTGTAATACCTCATTTTATCATCACCGTCTTTCCACAGAGGACTTCACAGAGCCAGATTCAGGGAACCGAGAACAGTGGACTCTATATACGCGGGATCGCTCCAACGGACACGCTGGCGACGTTGCCAGAAGACGGGTGCGAAAGGGCGAGCAAGCGACACGAAAGCTTTGGGTATATATACATATTAAATGACCTTAAGCGCAGGCGCAAGCTCTGCCCCCTTTCTCGAAGGTAGGCACCCCCCATTATGCATACTTAATTTCTCCTCGAGAAAAACGTCGAAAACTGCGGCGAGCAAGCTCGTGTAGATTGTAGCTCTGAAATATTCCGTGGATGCACAGCGGCCAGCAGATTAAGTTTCGACGCATCGGAGCTTTTAGCCTGCTGCACGTACGTACTACCTATTAAGACAGTGCGAGGAAAAAGAAAGCATAGTAAAGCTGATATTTCACGCCTCTGAATTTCAGCCCACGACTATATCTTAATACTTGAACAGCATATACGTTGCCGTGCTAAATTTTTTAGCGGGCAGGCACTGCTGTGAGGCCTCGAACTAACTTTGCGGAAGAAGGCCGGCGTAACCCAGCAGAGACTTCTTCCTCACCCAAGTAGGCTAAAATTATATGTATATATCCAAGCTAGTGGACGGGTTGGAAGTCGTCGCCGTAGCACAATTGGTAGCGCAATGCACGCAGGTTGTGAGTTCGGCTCCCACCGGCAACGAGCTATCTTTTCATCCACTTTAGTCACCCCCCCCCCTTCTTCATTATTTCCTACATTTCAATTTCAGCCACAGCTGACTTCCCCGATGCTTTCTTTGACTTTATTGTCTATTGGCTTTATATTCATGATTACTCCTCGGTTCTCCTTCTTCCCTCATACACACACACAATATATATATATATATATATATATATATATATATATATATGAGCTTTCAAGCTTTCTCGGCGCTGACAGTCGACGCGATTTTCACATCACGCCCGTTGCTCCTGTGTAACGGCGTCGCGCCGGACGTGCAAAAAAAAAAAGAAAGTTATAACCATCGCTCGAAGTAAGCGATCGAGAATACTGGCCCAGCAAGAGGCATACGTTGCGCCATACATTTCGGCTGAGTCGCCTTCTACGTAGTTCCCAAATACATATGCACGCCCGCTCCCACAACACCCAAACACCACGGACTACATTACACGCTCCCGGCACTCGGCCTCACTCACCACGCACTTCGCGCCTCAGCAGGAGATTGACGCAGATGCCAAGCATCGCCAGGTCCGAGGAGAGCTTAGAACCACGCCTCAAACGCGCCTCGGCCACACTGTCCTAAGAGCGCGCGCACGCACGCACGCACGCACGCACACGCACACGCACCAGCACCCGCACACAGACACACACACAGACACACACACAGACACACACCATTCGGCAGAGAGCGGTCATCCTTCCACTCCCCCCACCACCGCTGTTCAAACCGCACCACGCGGAGGCAAGAGCGCGCGAACGGTCGCGCCAAACACGAACCCCGCAGAACTGACTCGAGCACCTCTCGACAGGCGCGCGCCCGAGCGAGCTCGCCGCGTAATTACGAATGCACCCGCGCCCGGGGCTTCGCCACAGCTGTTGTGTGCACTACACGTTCGGAGCTGCGGACGGCTCCGGCCAATTCAACTATAAGTCAGCTGGCGTACAACCACGACTGTGCTAGGCAGTGCACGTGACCTTTTTAGGAGGCAGCCTGCCACCTTCCTCCCTCTGTACAAGTACATAGGTCGCGATGATATACCTGCACGCCAGAGTCGACCGCGAGAGTGTGAAATCGCCTTGTGTAAGCCACGCAAGACGCGCAAATATAAAACGAGCTAGCACGTTTCCCGCAGCAGATGCAACGGCTTACGTGCACCTTTCGATACGCGTTCATCCGCTGTACTGCACGGAAAAAATTACAGGGAGCAAACAATGCACGCGGCTGGCGCACTTACGGGTGACCTGTTACCTTCGACAGATTCTGGAAGCGATATAAACAGTCCCTCCTCCAATACCTTCCCAGAACAGCATGCCTGCTTGCTTTGAGAGACGCAGAACGAGGGCACCGGATGAAGAACACACACGTGCCAAGAAAGGGTGTCCCGCCGCGGCGGCGGCGGACGCACCACGCTGTGAGCACCAGACAAGAGGTCGCCGCGACGCGCAGTCCGTGGATCCCCAGAGAGGTGCTGTGGGCGCCCGAGGCTGGCGGCGACAACCACTCGAGCGAAGCCCACCGCTGTGCTGTTACCGCAACCGTGCGGAAGAGACCGAAGAATAATGCCGAAGGCCCTGCGAGCGTTCGTTCTCACCAGGAAAGTTCGTGGGAGGCGAGGCTACTGAATGGTCTGTTTAGTTCTCTTGACCTCGACCCTGATCCTGAGCTGCTGCAGCTGCCGCGTTAATGAACGGAACTGTCAGTCGAATGAGGGACGAGTACAAACACGGTTCCCCGCTCCGGTCACGGCGCTGAGCGGAGAATTGCGTATACGCGGAGCGGGCTATTCATGGCACGCACACACCCCCGTTTTGTGTAGTTTGTAAAAGGGGACCGCTCCACGCAATGCCCACTGAAGTGGACTTAAAGCGTTGATATGGAAATTGCCTGCTGTCAGGATTGGGGGCTCAATCCCGTCGCTCGTGATCCGTTGTCAAGATTGGAGTCCGGCAAGAATTAGAAGGTAGCTGGCCCATGCCGTTGTCCAACTTATCCACGCTGAGGACGTTGATGAAGGGAAGGACTGCTTCTCATCGAGAACGAGGAATATGGGTTCATTTACAGTATTTATATCAGTCTAACATGACTGTTTGAGAAAGTAAATCAGTCTAACATGACTGCTTGAGAGTGAGTGTCCAGAGCAGCCGCACAACAGCGGTTTTTAAACACTCGGTCCTCTCCCGATACAAGGTGATCCGAACGTTCGTTTCGTCATCGCAAACTAGCCGCCTTCCCGCAGGATGGTCTACACACACAAATGCACACACGTTCGAATGTCCGGAGCCGACGTCAGAGGGGCCCCGTAGAACTCGGAGCCGTTCCGGGTAGCGCGTTGGGGAGTTTGGGAACAATAGTTGGCCCGCCGAACTCATTCCGTCACAACGGCGATGAGGCTAGAGGTTGGTGGCGGTTTCAGCACAAAGCCTGCTTCATCGAACGCATCCTAGCTGAAGCGACGGAGAGTGGGGGATGCCCGTATTGTTCCCCGACACAAAGTCGATTTAGTCACGCTGTGGCTAGAAGTGGGCGGCGACGCTCCCGGAATGTTGCCGCCATAGTTGTAACTGGGTGGCAAACTTGCACGGCAGCTGGCCGTTCTTAACACTGCACGCTGCGACCAATCATTGAGGCAGAGAACGGGGCATTGAATGCTGTGTTTCCATGCTAGAAGTTCACAAAGGAAAGAAAGAAGGTCGACTTAATGCGTCGATTACAGGGCTGGCGATCGCCTGCGCGGTACGACCAAGGAGGTTAAACTTTAACCTCCTTGGGTATGACCAATCACTGAGGCAGAGAACCTCGCCTTGAACGTTGTGTTCTCATGCTAGAAGTTTACAAAAGAAAGAAAAAAAGAAAGAAAGAAAGAAAGTTAAACGAGACGTTGTCAGGCTTCATACCATCACAATACGGCATAGCGTTCCCCCTACAGCCCCACCATTATTTTTTCTCTCTTTCTTTCGTTAGCAGCATGAAACTCACTTCAACGCTCAAACTAACAATAAAAAAGGAACATTATGTTGACCTACGTTACCAAATTACAATTCTGCAATATCAAAGCGGCCATTCTTGCCGTGTGAGGAAGCTCCGTAAGCGAGAAAAAAAAAAAAAAAACGCGAACGATGAGCCGGCACGCCGCCCTGAAGCTCCCGCAGAATTTTGGCAAATCGAGTCTGGGTTCTCTCTGATCGGCGAAGAAGGGGTCCACTGCATTTTAAAGAAACTAAGGGATTAACCTCGCAAATATCAGAACTGGTCACACGCAAAAAACGGCAGACATACGAGAAGATACGTTGAAAGACCGTGACGTCACACTCACGCCGCGGCGATGAAATTTCGGCGCGAAATTCAAAGATGGGCCTGCTTGGCCTCCATTTTTTTATCCAGTACTAATAACTTTACTTTCGTCGAACGGATGAGGTTATTGTATCGAAAACAATATGCCGGTTTCAGTTTCTTAGGCGTCCCTTTATGAGAAACCAAAGCACGATAGCACTTTCACCGAAAACCGTAAATTCGGGCTATCTCTACGCTTAAACAAAACGTTCCCACGCTGCCTTCTACTCTCTATAAAACTCTTTTCGCTGCGCTTTTGTCCACCTCGTGGAGAAAAACGCGCGACAACTGCGTCTGAAATCCAAGCTCGGGACCCGAAGAGCGACACTCGCTAAAAGCACCCCAACCTCTCCGGCCACCCTCCGCGACCTCGGCTCCAAGCGCAGCAGCCGAGAGAGAACTGCTCGGCGACGCGCGTCCATACGGGTGCACCACGAACAAGCGTACACAGCTGTCGGGTCCACTTCTGGCCGGCATAAATCTCTCCGCCCGGGGGCCCCCGGCGCCGTCCCTCTACACGCGCGCAAGGGGGACGTCAGAAGCCAGGGAGGCGCGTAAAAGCTCGACTCGTTCCGATCCACTTTACTTTTACGCCTCCTTTTCTTCTTCATTTTTTTTTTTTTTTTTTTGCGTTACTTACTCGAGAATTTCGCTCGCGTCGCCGCGTCGCCCGCCGGCCAGCGCTGCCGGCGCCAAGCGCGGACGCGGCGAATTCGCTCGCTCGGCCGCGAGACAGATGCGCGCGCCCTGCGCTGCAACTCCTCAATTGTGTGCAGTGCGGCAAAGAGTTGCGCGCAGCGCTGGCCAACCGGAAAAGAGAACCAAAAGAAGCGCCATTGCACTGTCCGGCTAAGGCGCGGCGGCGCCCGACTATCGAAATGCACGCTTCACCAAAGCATTATAGTATAGCGCGCAACGGGCCGAGCCACCTTCCCTCAGTCTGCGTAACACGCAGTCGGCTTTCGTTACCGATTGGCCGACGGGAGCTCTAGCAGTCGCTGCACCGCCCACAGTCGGTGAGACACAAGGCGACCAGCAGCGAGGCCAGGAAAGCGAGCGAAGCATGCAGCGACGTTAGCGAGAAGGCGGCGGCGTCCGGCGCGCCAGCGAAAAGTCCACAAGACGGTATGTAGTTGTAGTATCGTATAGCGAGAGGGGCAGCCAGCGGCACACGCGCATGCACGCGCAGCTATGAATAAAAGATGGTAGTGAGCGGTCGCCCGACTCATCGTCCGGGACGGCGGAGAGAGAGAGCCCCGGATCTCCGTGCGGGGCGGTGGCGTCGAGGGACGCGCACTGCGGCGGCGGCGCTGTCGGCAATTAACGCCCTCACGCGAAGGCAGGCCGCAGGCGGCGACGCCAGAGACGCGCGTGCGTGAGAACGGTCGATTATCGTTCGGTAATGGGAGTAAGCACTGCGCCAGCCGTGATTGCAACCGCGGGCTGTATAGAGTGAAGGCGCTAATACGGAAAGCGCGACTGTATACAGGGTACATGTGGAGTTGGGCGTTTACGTATACACGCGCGTGAGCTTAAAACAACCGCTCATGAAGTCCCTGCTTACTCCGTGTATATGCACCTGTTCTCGATATAGAGAAACCAAATCCGCACGACCACAATAGCGATTCGATCGGTTCGCCTGGTTAAAGCAGACACAAGACTAAAGCCTGATCGCGGTCGCGGCCACATTTCTTTTACATCACTGCAACAACGTTGGATGCCGAAGGTACACACTATATAAATATATGCCGGAAACGTCTAGCGCAGCTGCTTCTCTCGCATATATAGATCCGATGTTTCAGAGATCTAAGCTCGCTCGCTGTGCAACGCCGCCACGAAGGTGATCTCACTCGCGAGAGCCGAATTCGCGCCATCAGCGATACCGGCCGCCCAGCAAAGCCGGCGAATAATTAAAGACCCGGGCACAGCTTAAACATGCAGCCGACAAGGCCACGACAGAGGACAGAGGAGCAGAACACGCCCGCAAAGAAAATCACGAGCGGAACACTCGGACGACACACTGACGCTGGCATTTAATCGATATTGCGTGCGAATCGTTGAACTGTCACTCACAGGAAGTAGCGCTTACGCCGGGTGTTCCAGCGAACACATTGAAAAAAAAAAATTATTTAAAGGTTGCCTGTTTCAGATATCACAATTATAGTGCATGAGCTGGTCTACTTGTAGAGGCGGACATACGCAAAAATTTGAAGTGCATAATCAACAAACTAACAAAATTCCACTAATTAAATTTTAACCTAATTGCCCTATGGCATTGCAAAGCCAAAGCATTTTTGCGCAAAGTCCGGGAATTAATATCTCGAAACTGGAGTCATCCAGAGAAGTCGTTCCAAGTAGATCCGCCTTGCGAACTCTACGGCTAGAATTAGTAAACTGAAATATGGGCGCTACCCTAATTCGCTAGAAACTTAATTTGTGAATTTTCGTTAATTATTCGATTATGAACTAAAATTTATGCATGTTCGCCTCTTCGAGTATACCAGCTCATGCACTAGAATTGTGATATCCTGCCACAGGCAACCTTTAAGAATTTTTGAAAGTGTTTGCTGAAACACACTGTATATAGGTGTTACTTAAATAACAAAGGAAGAAAAAACAGCAGGCGCTGCCTCGACGGAGCCATTGGCGTTCAACTGGCCGCCCGTGCGATGAGAACGACAGTGACAGCTGAAAGAGACGAGCCCGAAAGCTAGCAAAACCTTTCAGTGGTTGTGCGAAGGGGCTGCCCGCTTAAATTATTAAGAAAAAAAAGAAGCTATCTAAGACACCAATTAAGTTTGCCTGCATGCAGCAATAAGCTTGGCTTCTCGCGCACTGTTCGCAGAAATTAAAGGTCGCACGTGTGCTCTGTGCACATGATATACACACGGCACGAATCTCATTGCGTTCCGATACATGCATGAATTAAACAAGGTAAATTGACAGACAGGGTGCACTAAGTCAAGGCGAAACTACAGAACGCAACAGTCACAAGGTGGTTCTATATAAATTGTCATACGAATCTGGGAAACTGCGGTGATTGACGCGGTACATGGTCTCGGTCATAGTGACGCCAGAACCTTATTCTAACAGCGCAGGTCCGGGATGGGGAAAGAGTTGACCCAAAGCACGATACTGGCAGCCTCTTACGTCTTTACCAAGCACATTCAGCAAGAGGTGATCAAGCTTGTGCATGGACTCCCATATCGTACATTTGTTCTGAGCCTCATCAGTGGATGCCTCCCTCACTAACAAGTGTGAGTGTACAAACGCGACACAAGGTTACATTTGCGGCCTCGCAGGTTTCAGAAACGAAGCAACAGTCAACCTAGCGTCGCGTCAAACACGCGCACCGAGGTCTATCTATGCGCACAGCGACATTTCTGGAGCCTCGGCTGACCCTCCGTCGTACGAGTCAGGCAAGTGAAGAGCCTGCATCACACACTTTCGTGAACGCTTGTCGGAGGCATTAGGGACCTACAGCGTTACATCGAGCTTGCATAAATCCATTGTCACAAGCAAATCTCCAATGTGGCGTAGATATCATGTTAACAGCAGAAGCGTGTAAGTGGAGAATAAAAACAACAGCACGAAATAGAGGCAACGTAGTTCGGCAACTTCCGCGATTTTAACGGCAGTTTCGCCTCGCCGTACTAATAGGCTGCTTGACTTTCGCCTTCAAGTTGCGTTGCATCGTGCAAACTTCGTGCTACATCGTGCAATACACCGAAGAGCTATAGAGTACATAGGCTTCATTAGAACGAGGAACTGCATCTCCCGCAGGTATACAGCATTCCGAAGCAAGGCAGAAAAACTACGCGATCCACACACACACAACAGCAAAAACAACAAAATTGTTTAGATGAACGCCAAGTTGTTTGTCGTCGAAGATGTTTCATGTATAATAAGCGGCTACGACCTCCCATATATATGAGGGTCTCGTGTGGATCTTATCTCGGCCAATTAATTGCAACCAGTCAACCGCGGACGAGGAGCCCCGGCACACCTCTCCGCTTTAGTTTGACTAACAACAATTAAGGCGCGTGCGCTGCGGGAGCTGCGAAGCGCGAGCGTTTCGCATAGGCGGGAAGAGAGAGAGAGAGAGAGAGAGAGAGAGAGAGAGAGAGAGAGAGAGAGAGAGAGAGCCGATTTCCGACTGCATCTGAAGCAGCGCAGTCACAGAGAAAGAATGGCGCGCGTAGCCTTTTGCGCAGTGTGCCTCCCGCAGCGGCCACGCAGCTTCTCGGGCCCCACAGCACCGCCAGCGAAGCATAAAGACAACAACCGACGGCACTCGATGCACAGCGTCTGTTTGCAACCACGGCTCGCAGGGGCGGCGGCGTCAGCAAGGACACTCCGATGCCGGGAGCGAGCGCGACAGTGTGGCTAAAGCAAACCTCCACTCGCCTTGTGACGCAATCCGCGCGCAAGGCGCGGATGCTCGAAGTGGTCACGCAATGCGCGCGGTGTTCCGATATAAATGGCAACTGTCACAGCCTGCACGCACGCGCGCACATGCGCATTACTCCTGCCCCTTGACAGCCCCCCCGAAAGAAAGTGTACTCTCGCGCTCTCTATAGTTCATGCTATCAGGGTGTAGTGCCCGAGTTCTCGTCTTACGTGTTCGCATTTTCTAGCGGTAGTTCACCTGAACAATCATGCAGGACTAACTGTAAACAGTCAGCTAGCTATCCCTGCTTGACTACATATATTCCTCCTGTTTCTCCTCCGTTTTCTGCTGCCTTTTTTTTTTTTTGTGCACACTGCAGCACGAAGGCCTATCCCAGCGACCTCCAATTACCCACGTCTCACGTTAGCTGGCTCCCTATCGTATACGCCTGAAAATTTCCTAATTCTCCTCCCACCACTTCGTCGACTGCCGTCCTAGAATGCATTTCCGTCCCCTTGGCGCACATTGTGTTCAGCTTTATAGTCGACCACCGGTCAACGAGCGCTGTTAATTCTTGCCGCTATACCTTCTGCTTTTCCATTTCCTTTTTTGATACTTCTCTCACAGATTAATTACTCAACTGGCTGTATTTAATGCGGCCGTTATTGCTGGCGAAGTACTAATCGATAGCATGCATGCTGCGATGTTGCACCCTCTATAAACAGCGGCCAAACCCAATGTAGTTTAGCTTCGCTGATCGGACGACATCAGATGCATTCAGCGCGATATGGCCGATTGGAAAATCGACCGGTTGCGAAAGACGTGAGGGCAGTGTGGTATATGGCTCTTTTGACGTCGGCAAGAACTTAGGACACGCCAGAAAACATTTGACGTGCAGACAAGGAATTCCTTTGCTTCTGTCCGTGTCTGAACGTCTATCAACTCCTTCTAACACCAATATCTGCGAACTAGCGCAACTTTCTGTCCTTGTAAACCTTATGACAGTTTGGATGACACTACATAGCTAACGCCAGGTGTGAGAAGTTCATGTACGACAGCAAGGAACACGACCAACATTGCAATGTTGACGAAGTCACAAGTACAACATCTTGCGTGCAAGCATGAAGTTCATTTTAAAGGATGGGAGCAGCGTGAAGCCACATAACTTACCAACACCTCTCTTACATGTACATATATACTCAGCCCCAAGTGATGTTTAAACGGCATTGTGCGTCATAATGTGTTCTACATTTACGTAATAAGAAATAAGGAAAGAAGGAAGGAAGGATAGATTTCAATGAAGCTGTCACGTCGTGAGAAATAGACCAGGCGAAGGAAATGCTTGTTTATGGCTTACACATGCATAAAGTGCCCATCAGTCGTCGGACTCTATACGACCAACGGCACACGACAATTCTACGACTCTGGCACGAAAAGCATTCGACGGCTCCGGACAAGTGAACCGCCACGAGCGAGAACGTACGTATTTTGCTTATATAATGCGCGCGTGCTATGCAAAACGCGACTTAATATATACGTGACGGAAACCAAGCGAAAATAGAAAAAATAGAAGAAAGGAAACACGTCTGTACTGCCATCAACATGGGATACGGCGTATATATACATACACGATGCTCACGTTGTAATGCAAAGCAAGGGGCACGCTTCGCGCTGAATATTCATATATAGCGCGGACGAGGGCGCGAGTATTTCCTCATACGCAGTCGGAAACCTTGAGCGCACGGTTAGCGGCGATCAGCGGAATGACCCCTATGACGTCACGTCCAGCGTAGAGGCGCACATGAAGGCACGCACGCATGGAGTGGGCGGCCAATCAAAGGCGTCAGAGGTCATGCCCCATTTTCGCATGCTACGTGCGGCGTGACGGTATACCGTATGCTGCATGGTGCATACTGCTGTACATACACGGTGGAGGTGCGCGGGTGGCCAAGACGGTTGCGGAAACACGTCGGCGGTGGGAGCCGATTATCGCACTCGCTGATCACGAGGAAACGAGCGAAAGCGCACGAAAAAAATTAGGCGGCCATGAATTCCTTATCAAGCGCGGCGAGTGGGGAACGGGGGGTGCGTTTACTCCAGTGCACAGCGCGCAGTACCGTGAGGCAATGGACTATAAATGCCGCGCACGTTCACGCCCAAGCGTCCAGTATTTCCGGCGCAGTAATTCGCCGGAACAGCAAGCGCGGCCTTAATTTTGCCTCAGTCGTGCGATTCTCTGCAGTCTGTAACAGAATTCGCACCAGCTTTCGCGGGGGGGAAAGAAGAAAGAAAATCGGCGATTTTCAAGGACAAGACAAAGAATTTTCAATTATTAAAGCGTCGTGATGCCGGAGAGCTTGAAAACAATACACTGCATAAAAAAAATCAAGCGAGTTCTTTTCTTTCTCTCTTTTTATTGCATGCAAAACGAAATAAGAAAGCTGGACTCGCAAAGACTTTCTTGTGCAAACCATCAACAGCCACCGCAAACAATCAAGACGCCCTGCCGTTTCTTCCAAATGGTTAATGCCAAGGGATGATCGTATCCAAAGAGAGATATAAACGTGTTAAACAATCAAGCAAGCATGATGGTTTCCTACAACAAAGATGCTAATCGTATGGGATTGGCTTGACTTTTGGCTCGCGTAAATTTCACGCACGGACTGATATACAAATGAAATCCAGCTTAGCAAAATCAGAAGTTTAGCAAAAATGCAGAAATTCGAGAATTTACAACACTGCGTGAAACCTGAGGGCTCGAAAACGACAGTTTCACATTTGAGGGTTTTCTAAGTGTTTTGGGTCGCAACGAACCCTGCGGTTTACAAGTGCTCGTACTATAATAGAATAAACAAAACTGAATCTTAATTCGGACGCGCCACGTCAGAAAACTATAGGTGGTGTGATTAAATTAGGTAATTTTGTAGGCATAAGATATTGGCAGACTGGCGCAAAAAATTGGTGTTTGGAGATCGCTGGGAGAGGCCTCATAGTACTGTTGTGGACATAAAGAAAAGCTGATTAAGATGACAATAATGATGATAGTGATGACTGTCCTCCTCAGAGTGTCGCGGCAGTTTACCATTTTGTTTCCCAAGAACCTCTTTCTCCACCTCTCGTTTTACTCCTATAGCCACGGGCAGACGTATGCACGCGGCAAACAAAACACAGTTCGGCTCAGTACCGGTTTCCGAGTCATTAATTTCCATTTCGTAGCGTGATCGGTAATCCCTATTATTGCGTTAAGGGGGCGCTCGATACAAACGGTGGTATAACGAAGCGGGGTCCGGGAATGCATAAGTAAACTGCGTGCGACCTCTCCAGCAATCTGCAAGCCAAAGCGAGCTGCTGGGAATTGGCAGCACCGCGGGTAAGATAAAGATGTCGAAGAACACGCTCGGAGGATCGAGGCACCAGCGCCTAAGGAGGGTGTCGCGATCGGTTAGGGCACACACTCGCGGTTAGCGATTGTTTACGTTGCCAAATAACTGGCACCAGAGATAAGGTAACGTAAAGGACGTCTGGAGGGGAGAGCTCGCGAATAAATTGCGATAAGCAGCCCACAACGTGGCCGCAGATTAGCCCGTTCATAATTAACAGTTAGTTGCTTGTGATTTCCTTCGTGCTCGACGCACATGCGTAGGGCCCCTTCACCTGACCTACGCTATGATGAAAAAACAAAAGTGAGAGGGAAAATCCCTCGCTTGAATTATAGATTGCGGTCCAGTGTTCAGGACATTAACGATGCGCAAAAAGGACCTTTTTTTTTTTCCCTTTGCTTTTCTGTTGTCATAAAGCCCCACCAATAAAAAAAAAAAAGAAACGTTGACTTTCACAACGCTTGCTATTTACAGGGAACACTACGGCTACACATTTGAGGTGTCAATGTCTTCACGACCGCGTTGACCGAAGAACCTCCGTCATGCTATTTTTTTTCTTCTTTAGTACGCGAAAAACAAGCAAACGAGCGAAACACTTGTAAACGCCAAAGAGGTAATTCATCCCTTCATTATCATTAGTGCGACTCATCACCCACTTCCCAAATTTTGCAAGTAAGTAACACTCACGACGATCGCAGACCACACCTGAACAACACTGTACGGCTGTGCAATAAATGTAGCACGTATATACAAAACAGGCCACCACGGAGTACTCCCGTGGCCGTAAATTTAGCGCGTACAATGAGCCACCCCGGCAATGACTGACACGGGAGCTCGCGCAAACGTCTCGGCTCAGCTCGGCTCGCAAGCAGGACTACGTATCCACTACCAACGTCAATGCACTACGAGGAAGGTATTCATTTCTGTACTGAACAGGTCAGAATATGCGTTTTAATAACAGCGACTCCAGCTTGACTGCAATGATTTGTAGTGATTTAATATATATAAATTCCTTTGGGAAAATTCATCATATCTATGATGGTATATTTTCCCGGACCAAAAACAAACGCTATCTAAAGTAAGTCAAATATAGATGCCTGAAAATGCAACTATATCGTCGCTTTAATAGTTCTGCGCGGATCGCACGCAGCGTTGCAAGTATACGTACAATCAACAGAACTAATGTTTGAATGGGTATTGAAGAACCGCCACTCTTGAGTACATATCCTTCCTTCACTTCTTCGATTTGCATATAATGTTGACAACGTATCTCTATCAGAGGTAAGAGAGTACAAATATTTGGGCCTATGGATAACCAATGAGCTTTCCTGGACGAAGCACATAGATACTGTTGTTGCAAATTCTTTGCGTAAACTGTTTTTCTTGAGGCGCTCACTGAAATCATCTACGTCTAGTGTTCGTTTACTGGCGTACAATTCCTACATTCGTCCGTTGTTGGAATATGTCGTAATTATATGGGACCCATTCACTTTAACCAATATTAAGATACTGGAACGTGTACAGCATAAAGTAGTTAGGTTTGGTTTTAATTCATACGGCCGTGCGCCGCTTGGTGAGCTCGTAAGACCCAGTGGATTACCTCCGGTGACTGTGCGCAACAGTATCTGTCGATTAAAGTTCCTCTTTGAACTTGTGAACGGCCATTATAAGGTTAACACTTCCAAGTTCTTTACTTACTCATCATGTTATAACACAAGACGAAGGCAAGCTTTATCAATAACCCCCACGAACGCACGGAATAACTGTTTCAAATATACTTTTTTTTCCTCGGACAATAACAGAGTGGAATAATCTTAATTCTGATATTGTTACCCAGAATTCCTTATCAATGCTTGAAAAATGCTTGCAAATGTTATGAATTTGTGTGTGTCATTTGCTTGTATGTTTTTTCTTGTATGTTATGTATTCTTCACCAATGTCTGAAAATGCCTGCATATGTGATGAATTTTGTATGTGTTTACATGCTTGCATATTTCTATGTATACCCACCCTGCTATGATCCGATTTCAGATCGCAGTATCTACAAATAAATAAATAAATAAATAAATAAATAAATAAATAAATAAATAAATAAGTACGCGTATAGTACACACAACGGCACACTGCTGCGCGATACCGAGTTGCGTAACGTTCGATTGCACTCGTGGAACGCGATGCATACAACCGCTCCCACCGACCAACGCGTCGCAAAATGACGTTTCGAATTTACGACACACCCGTGACAACAGCGACACAAAGGAAAGCAAGCGAATCAACGAGCACGTACATACGTACATATATTTGCAAGCCACAAGGCGAAAAAGTGCAGGTGCGGAACGTGTACATTCCGAACGTCGTCTTCGCTAAGCGCTTGAAGCTTCACCCAAGTGCGACAAACACGTCGCGTAAATCAGTTAATTAGGCAGAACGGGGATTCTCGAGGCCGACGTGAAAAGACGCAAACTTGCAGGTAAACCGGGAACGTGAATCGATTTTCAACAGATCCGTGCATACGTAATATACACCGGGGACGGGTCCGCTCCATTCGTAATGGGCCGCACACCGCGAGCGTTGGCCTATAATACGACAAAGAAATTAGAAAACCAACGAAAACAACAACAAACCGCTGCTTCGACGTGCCGACGCTAAGGGGGGGGGGAGGAGGGGGAGGGTTGTAAGCCATTAAGAGCCACCGGCGGCCGTAATACAGAGACGCAACGGCCGCAATGAATGGGCCGCGCGGCCGGCTTTGCGCAAGCCGCCACCGCAGGCTCGCGTCGCTCCCGAATCCGCCTAATCAAAGGCAGCATGGAGCCCGGGCAGCGAAACAGTCTGCACCGCATTGCTATAGTCGTTGTCTCGCGATACGCGGTTGCGGTGGATATGCTTAGAGCCACGTTTAATTAATGTGGAGGCATGGACAAAGAACGCGCCGAGTCGTATACGCTCGCTGATAGCACCGTTGGACTTCAGGGACAGCGGTGTAGCCCACGAGAAGACAGGCAAAGATTTTAGGCCACCATAGTGAGAGGTGCGCGCTGAGAAGGAATCGGGAGAAGATTGCACTTTAAGACGCGAAACGAGGCTCAAACCTGAGGAGTTACAGAGCGGAGTTCGCTACATGTATACCACCTGTGCATGCGGGCGTACGAACGAACGAATGAATGAATGAATGAATGAATGAATGATAGGTACATTCGTGCGCACGAACACTGTCAACGAATGAATTAATGGGTTCAGCGGTCCCGATCGAGGCGACACCAAAGGCTATGAGGAGGGTCTCCAGCAAAGACTCCGGATTAATCTAGACCAGCTACCGTTTCCTAACGTGCATCCAAAGGGCTCGGCACACTACTAACATTCCTTCTGTCTGCGCTTTCCTTCTGCCCCCTTCGGAGCAGGGCATCCGCACCGGGAACATAAAAAAAAAAAAAAATATTTGCCCGGGTGTCACGCGCACGCGATTCGGCAGAAGCGCCTCCAATTTCAGCAACCGCGAATTAACGGTGAAGGCACGCAGGACACGCTCAATCATTTCGCGTATTGCAGTTAGGCACGCGTTAATTTGCGAAAGCGAACGGCAAAACACGTGCATTTAGCAAATACGCGAGCGCAGACTAGGCGTACACGCCCCTCAGGACTAGGCGCGTTTCAAAAAAAGAAAAGCATTACTTTAGCTCTCGTTTAACGCTTCTTCGCTCGCATCAATGCACAAACCGAACGCGCACGCCTTATCAGCGACCGCCGCGGTATGGTTAACGTCGTAAAACGTTTTTGAATAGAACGCGTTATAAACTTGAGTAACAGTACGTTCGGCTCAGGGAGCAAGCTGAGCAGACATTTACGTTCTCGCACTTTAGTCTTGCTTCTTTCATAATAAAAAATAATAGTAAACTATCGGGTTTAACGTACCGAAACAGCAACAGCAGGTTTTGACTCACGAGGGACGCCTAAGTGAAGGTCGTCGGATTAACTTCGATCAGCTAAGCTTCTTGAAAGCGTGCACCCAGTCTATAAAAAGTACGAGTACACGAGCGTTTTTGTGTTCGGAATGCGGCCGCCGCGGCCGCGGTAACCGATCCCGCGACCTCGTGCTTAGCAGCAACATATAGCGCCAACTTATGGACTTAGCGCCGAAGCAACCGAACTTATCTGACCGGTGCCGATCAACACAATTTGATTACGTTTGCCTCCTCTGCAAAGGCCCAAATTGGGTCTCGTGGTTAAAACAGGCTTGAGTGACATGTAAGCAAGCGTAAGATAAGAAAAAAGAAATAAAGGAAGAAAAAGCGCTATTCGCTAAGACAAACGTAGCACCTCTTCCCACGTGTTCGCGCTGTATCGCGCTTAGGATCGCGCCGAATGCAACGTCGACACGGGTCGAAGGGCACGGCACGCACGTGGAACACGCACGCCGAGGTGGACGCGGCGCCGTAACAAAAGGTGCTGCGAAGTGAACGCGGTGGGCGGAAGCGCGCCCTCGGGAAAGAGGTGGCGTCGGCATCGAAGGGCACGTAAATGCATCGACGTAATTGGGGACGCCTGAACGCATTTCGCGGACGCCCTCTTCGCTCCACGCTTTATCGCGTCCCGCCAGGCCGCCCGAGGACCCGGTACTGCCGCGTACAAAAGCAAAGTTCGCAATAGGGGGTCAGAAAATTTGGTTGTGGGAGTTCATAGTGTTCCTTTTCTTTTTCTATTTTAACTTAGGTAGGACATTAGGCAGTATAGTGGCAAGAGCTTGGTGGCGCAACCTACCGCCCCGTTCCAAAGGGGACGCTCATAACATCCCTCCATACATCCATCCATCCATCCAAACAGCCATGCGTGCTTGCTGACCCGGCGCGAGAAAGTATTGTTGACGAAAAAAAAAGGAAATAATAAAAATAAAATAAAAAGGGAAATATACGTACGTGTGCTAATAACAGCCGCATTAAAAATTTAAATATACCAATAGTTGCCTGACATTGTCGGACACGTTTGCTGCAACAGAAGATTGGAACACACTTCTTCCGATGGTAAGCCGACGCGAGGAGGAGCTTAGAACAGTGAAGAAGGGACCCGCCATCTTAGCAAGGTCAGATTAGATGTGGGGAATAATTATAACGCATCCCCTACCGGGAGCAGGGGTGCAAGCGGTGCTCGGGATCCGCGGTTCTTCGTTGTCGTAACGCCTCGGCCTCGCGCTCCTTACGGCGAGGTCGGCGCGTCGACGACGAGCCCTTTTTCGAGCGAGTTCCCCGCGGCGTTCATGAAACGTCGCCTGTTCTTCGGCAGAGCGCACGATGCGCGGGCCGCTCCCGCTGTCGTTCCTTCAACGTAGCCTGCTCTTCGGCAGAACAAACCAAACTCGGCCTCCACACATCTGACTGCCGGTCCTGAACTGCCGCGAAACGGCGGGCGCGAGGCGAGCGAATGCGCGATTACACCCTTTCCCTTTCCCTGACGAAGGGGACGCCTGTGATTGGCTCGCATATTGTGAGGATGGGGAGGTCAATCTCATCGCTCGTAATCAGTTGTCAAGATTGGAGTCGGGCATGAATTAGATGGTAGCTGGCCCATGCCGTCGTCCAACTTATCCACGCTGAGGACGTTGTTGAAGGGAAGGACTGCTTCTCATCGAGAACGAGCAATATGGGTTTATTTACAGTATCTACATCAGGACGTTGCAGTTCGTCAGTCTAGCATGACTGCGAGAGAAAGTACACTGAGCAGCCGCACAACAGCGGTTTATAAACACTCGGTCCTCCCTCGATCCCAAGGTGAGGGAAACGTTCGACCAGTCATCGTAAACAAGTCGCCTCTCTGCGGGCGGGACACACACACTCACACACACACTTCCGCACAGCTTCACGGCTCCCACCGACGTCAGACGGTCTGCGCAGAGCTCGGGGCTTACGTCAGGAAAGACGCCTTTTATTCCCCGAGGTGACCCCCGCAGCGCGGCGTTCCCTCGGGCACTCCCCCACTCGCGGCAGACCAGATCGGCGGTGGCGTGTTCAGTCATAAAGCCTGGTTCGTCGAACTCATCTCGGCTGCCGCGACGGAGAGGCGAGGACGCGGCATTGTCCTCCGCACACAGTAGATTTAGTGACGCCGTTTGGCTAGAGCGCAACGGTGACTTTCCAAGAAAAGTTGACGCCACTGTCGCAACTGGCTGGCAAAACTTGCACCTCAGCGGGCCGTTCTTAACAATATTGCGCTGTGTCTATTTCTTCGCCCACATAAGACCCAACTTTACAAGGCGCGTACGATGACTCGACAGTGGCTGAATCAACTAGCGTGGTGGTCTCACAACCCGGAGGTATCCGTAACCCGACAACCAATTTTCATTTTCGTGCGCCATGAGTTTTTTTTCGTACGGCAACACCGACGCCGACACGAGGGAGGCAATAAAAGCTTCGCTTGAAAAATTACAATGACGCTTCACTTCGTGAACGTTAGTTACGCGCAAGCGTATGGACACCGTTAACACGCACAGCTAGCTCAACGGCGCCGATGCACAAACTGAAATGGCGCGAACGCTACATTCATGGAGGAAGGAGGGAACCTACCGCAACGCGATTGAAGCCAAACCTGGTGGCCCAACATGTGATGACACATGAAAGTTCGCGGTTGGTTTTAGTGCTCCCGCTCTGCAGGCAGAGCCACGGCAGGGCAGCTGAACAAGCGCGCACGGAATAAAAAGTACTAGCAGAGCTACTGGGAACCAAACGTCTCCGCAAACGTCGACTCATTCTCCGTGATCGCGACGCAAGAGGCCACGTGTTGGGCGACCACTGTGGCTTCACGGAGCGCTCGCTTGCAAAGGCTGGCTGCGTGACGTAATGCTCCTTAATCCTCCTTTACTTTTCCTTCCTCTATGGATACTTTGATCTTGACGGTGCGAAGGCTGTTGTGCCATAGGGAACGCGTCATTGCTACACATGCAAAGAGACGCCGCGAACATGCAAAGCGAGCACGTAGCACAGCGCCAGCAAAACGCTATGCAAGAAGGTGAGTTTGTGGTAGAAACGCGGCCTCTTGCGTGGGCCGATTATTTGTTGTTTCGCACTTTTACTATTCCAGTCTGAGAATATTTAACATAAACTTAATACGCTGTCGGTGTTTTGTTTCGTGGCATTTGTTTGTGGGCTGTCATTCTCAAAATTCCGAGGAATAACTTTGCAAAGAACGTAAGACAATGTATGAGCGAACTTTAGTGCAGCACAGAACGCTTCGCGCCTTCGGACAAACACCGCCGATTTGAAGAGCTGGACATGTACACGCTTGCTCGTAAAAAAAACACACGTGCGGGCTCCGCACATCGTCTATATGTGCTTCTCGTATGATCGACGTCTGTGCACATTAGAGGTATGTAACAAGTTATGACTTTCTCATTTTCGCCTTCAAGTACGTTCAACCCTTGACGCACGCCAATAACTAGTTCGATCGGCTCCCGTTCGGCGAGATCGGCAGGTGGCGCGCGCGAGACGCGAAGAGCTCGCGGCACTCACCCGTCTAGACGCATCGTTAAATACGCGAGTGGCGGCGGAGCAGTCTGCCACATCCCGTGCCGACAGTTCGCGCAGCTTCCTGCGCCAATAATGAAAGTTCCAGCGTCGTCACGATCGAGGAAGAGGCGATCGCGTGGGTCGGGAACCTGATCGTTCGTGACGCGCGAGTCTACTTACAATTGCCGCCGCAGCAACGGCGGGGCCACGGAGGCCGCGCAATTACGCAGTACACAGCGCGCTAACCCGCGCGTATAGCAGCGAGCGCGTAAATTGAAACGGGAGAGAAGTGCATCGGAACACCTGTCAGGCGTGATTAAGGAAGAGTTCAATTTAAGGATGTGGCGCGACTGCGTAGTATAGTCCCCATGAGGTCGCTGAACGCGCACGCGGCATGGCGCAAATGTCGCTCGCACACGCGTTATGTACTGACGAGCGAGGTAACGAAAAAGGCGCGTCCTCGTTTAATTTGACCTGTTCGCGTGTCAATTTACGTGCGCGGGCGCCCCTGAGCTACCCTTACCCTATGCACTGCACTGGGAGATATTGTCAGTTCCCTATCGAAAAAAAAAAAAAAGAAACCCACAAGCCCCATATCCAAAAACCTGATATAAACACACTGGTGTCCCATTAAGAGCTCGTATGTTCCCGTATACTATGGGGCATATTTACGGGGTTCGTTATGTAAAACCACATATGTTCCCATAGATCACATGGTGAAAGTCTCGTATCATTATATCAGCGTATGAGGGTCACCTAAAATGATCCGTATGTCTGCACATACTATACGGTGAAAGTCCCATTTTATTATACGAACTTAAAGGGGACAACGTATAAAAATCCGAATATATTCCCATATGGTATGCTGTGCAAAGTCCATATAAACGTATGGAAGCAAAACAAACAAAAAAAAAAACCTCATGGTCCCATATATCGAGCAAGCGGTGCAAGTCCCATTTCATTATATACAGGGCGTTCCTTTGTTTTTTTAAAAAAATTCCCTTTGGCAGATAGCACAATTTTAACCCTTGATCCAAATTACTCAATGAGGCGGCCGTTACTTCTACGAGAAATCAAAATGTTTAGTTGAATGGTTCACGTAATTACGCTAATTAATATTTAATTAATTACTTTCCGGCACACATTTCAATCTAGAAATTGTAGCTAGTGAGTATGCAAGGCACCTGATGGTATCGGTTACGAGATATGCGCCGCCAAACTTGGGGTAAAAATGGACTGTTGTTCCCCTTACCTATTTTATGAAAACGGTGTTTTACGTAAGTGCTGTTTATGTATCCGCCCCCTCCCCCTCCCTCCCTCCCTTACGGCTCCACTTACATCCGCCGAGTAAAGTTGGAAATGTGCAGGACGACAAACTACCGCCGGCTGGGGTTGCGGTACGTTCCCAACAAAAATTTGATTCACGAGCCGTAACCGTCTTATACATCCCACGCGGTGTACGTAAGACAAGGGCGCGCACGGGCGTGAAGTCGATGTCGCGGAAAAGACGAGCACGGGCGAAAAGCGTACAAAAAAAAAAAAAAAAAATCGCTGGAACCGCGTTCCTTCGTCTCGACAACAGCTTCGCAGAAACCGCTGCCGCGAGTTGGGACATCCACTGATATTCTGAAACACGCGCGCAATTTGGTGATGCTTACACTCATCACTTGCGCACAAGGATGACGACGCCTTACGCATTGAAAGGCTGCGCGCAACGCGGGCCGCAAGAATTTACGGGACTTGGGTTTCACGACGAACGCGATTTCTTTTTTTTTTTTTCCTCCGTGAAGGCACGACGCTTCCAGTTTAACGGATCACTGAGCAGGTCGCAAAAACTACTACAGATTCGCACCTTGAATTCGAGGGTATGCGATTGTTCACGGGAAATCAAGCTCCGCCCTAATCTCTTGTTCCTTAAACCTCTCACCGGGTCTGGCCATTTTGAGTTGACAAGCGTAGTGCATACAATGCGCGCCAACGATCGTGTCTGCTAAGTATTACACGCCTGCGTGCCGCGCAAAGAGCTTCAATTTCAAACCAAATCTCGTTTGCCCTTCTCCTCGCGGTGGCCGCGCTCCCAGCCGGGCAGTCGACGTATGTCGCACAAGTGCGCCTACGTAGATGGCAGCGCTGTGGCGTCACTCGTAGTGGCATGTGACTTTGAGAATTATTCGAGGCAACATCAGTTGCATGTTTGATCCGCTGTTTCAACAGAAGAATTCGAGCTTAGAGAAACAATAAAGCCTGCAAAACGAATGTTTGTGTGTCCTTGTTTTAGTTCGTGCCGCAGCAAGAGATGTACTGTTTCGTCAGCTTGTTCCTGCGTCGTGCAGTCGCGCGCGCACATAGCGAAACTATGTCATTTTCTAGCGTGTTCCTGCGCGCGATCACGCTCCATGATACACTAGCTTGCGTCTGACTCAGTGTTCGTGTAGCACTTAAGAGGAAGCTTTAGCTCGGGTGCTCCTATCTAAATGCATGTAAAAGGAGAATTAGTTTTTCTCGGAAACCACTGCACCAAATTTGACGAGGTTTGCGGCATTTAAAAGAAAAACTTAAAATCTAGTGACTGTTCCCTTCGAATTTTTGAGTTAGATCGCCAATTTCTTTATTAAAAATTGGCAAAAATCGAGAATTTTCAAAAAACGATACTATCAAGACGACTTGACTCACCGAGAACACTATCGTGCGCTGCGCGAAACGAGCCAAACGCAACAGCTCGCGCGAGAGACCTCCATCAGAGCTGCGCCGCGCAGCAAATAAATAAATAAGTAAGGCTGAGCTCATGACGTATGCTTCACGCGATCCTCGAGCCCCAGTATGGAAAAGCGAAGGGAAGGAATTCCGCTTGCCAAGGCGTGACGGGGGCAAGTGGAGAGAGTGTTACGTTGGTGGTGACGCTCGCCTACTGAAATCATGAGTTCGCGGCACTGAAACATATATACCTGGGCTATTAACGAACTAATTTAAAAACTTATGGACGTAGGACACTCTCTAGAGGGCATGTAACAACTTATAGCGTATAACCACAAATTTGCTGCGTGACCTGGTAAGGGGCACTTTAAACGTTTGCGGCAGGCAGCACTTGCTGCTAGGAAAGGGAGAGAGAGAAACGTCTTTATGAAACATTCAGGGATGGGACAAGGTGCTTTCATCTCGCTTCTAGCATGCGGAGGCAGAAGGAATACCGCATGTAGACGGAACTCAACACACACCGACCCCGTGCCATGTGGCGACGTAGGCAGCAAAGCGCCACACGTCAGTCATGTCATGAAGAAAGAGCAGACCTTCCTGACACGTACGAGAGGAAGGATAATAGTCGCTTACCTGCTGTTTATCGCTAATCCATCCAAGATCCTTGATGCCAATTCGACCGCCGTTACGCAAAGCAGGATCAGCGGCGGACAACGGACCGGCTTTTTTTTTTTTGAGACCGCACTCACAGAAAAATAACAATAAAACGAAATATTAAGAAAAAAAAAGGTCTTGCATTATAGAACTGTTGGTAAGAAGCAGACATGAACCGATGGGGACCTTCCCTTTACAAAAAACAAAAAAGAAGCGTCGTGAATTCAGCCACTGGTTGTCGCCCCTGTTTGGCTATAGCACGAGCCGTACGTAGACCAAGCCATAGCCCCAGCCGTAGCCTTCTCTGGACTACAGTGCACTAGCACTGTATGTGGACTGCACAGAGTTAGCGAGACCGGAGGAGTTGTATACCCCTTCGAGAGACGCTTCCGGAAGAAGCGACAGAGCAGGCAGGCCCGCACACAGGAAGCACCCTACACCACCGGAGGGCAAAAAAGAGAGCACGCAGAAAAACCCATCTCGAGGCAGGCCAGCAAATGCAGCGGGAGCTTGTCATCCGAGCCACGAGGTGCGTCGCGAAGAGGCGACGATGGAGAAAATCCGCGATGAGCCGCCAGCGGAGAAAAGGGCAGCAAGCATCTTCTTTCTTCCATCGGATGCCGGAGGAGGCGCCAACACGTACGGGCCCAGTCAACCGCCGAAATAATACGCTTTGCCCGGTGGCTGTCTATTCTCTTCCTTACATTTGACGCGTTGTTTCTCCCGCTTCCTTCTCGTATGAATATTTACTTTTCTTCCCCTCCTTCCTGGGTGCATCGATTCCAACTTGCACCAGGTGGTGACAAAAAGAAGAAAAAAAAAGAAAAACAAAGATGTTGGGACTTCAACAGCGTCAGCTGCGAGATGCTGTCGGCGTCGGGGCGCGTGTTGCAGCGGCTCGGTTCATGGAAGAGAAAAATACGAGGTTAAAAAAAAAGGAAAAAAAAAGGAAAAAAAAAGTAACTGAGCAAAATGAACTATAAGCCACTTATAAGCTGAAGAAAGAGCCGAGGAAAGCATGACGATGTCTGCGGAACTCAAAAAA
Organism: Dermacentor variabilis; assembly: GCF_050947875.1. Classification (NCBI taxonomy): domain Eukaryota; kingdom Metazoa; phylum Arthropoda; class Arachnida; order Ixodida; family Ixodidae; genus Dermacentor; species Dermacentor variabilis. The sequence goes on from NC_134569.1 coordinate 138,093,554, forward strand.
AAAAAAAAAAGGAATGCCACCCTACCCCCCACAATTTTCAGTTTTCTTTTTTCTATTCTTTGTTAGCATGATTATTATTTTTTCAACACGTAGCGCCAGTGTTTGGAGAGGCGAACTTGCGTTCCTAAAGCGAGAGTCTCAGGAGAGAATATTAAGAAGAAAAAAAAAAGAAAAGATGCACTCGATGCGGCTATTTTCTTGAAGTCGCCATTGATTGAGTTTACAAAGCATGCCAGAACAGCAGGGAAAGCAGACCCTCGTGGCTTCGTGGAAGTTTTCAAAAGGAAGCTGCCTTATGAACACTCGCCGTCTTCGTCATCCTGTAAAGAAGCAGCGTACCGTACATCATCGTCTATATATAGGCAAGTGGTGGCCCGTACCCACCACCGAAAAACTTTTCTCTGTTGTTCAATTCCTTAGAGCAAATATCGATTACTGGCTCGAATGGATGCATCGCGGGAAAACTGTGCGCATTTCAACCTCCCATCCAAAACACCGCAAGTTCGGCGCTGCGCATCCAAAGCTTCAGAAAAAAAAAAAAAGGAATTAGTACATAACAGAGGTGATAAAGTGCACGCGTCGGGACAATTAATAGATTTCACGACCGCTCGAACCTGTCTCGAATACATGGCTAATTTCGAGGCGACATTCGTAAAATGAGTCACAAGACATACTATTGCTGATCAACTAAAACTGATCATTGCGAGCGGTACATGCAGGAAGGCGCGGTGGCGATGAATGACCTGCGCTCCCGACATTCATTCTTTTCGCACTAAAAATCGGCGGGCAACCCATCGCTGCAGCGTTGGGTATACGGTAATTTGCGGGCAAGTAATAAACACCGTCACTCCAATACTTTACAACACTCGGATAAAAACTGTCATTCACTTCCGTACCTATAACGTATACCGAAATACTTGCCATGCTACATGACTTCAGGCGCAAAATGAACGGCGACCACTACGCCCAAAGCTTTCGCACTCGGCAACACGTGGTTTTAACGACAGCGCAAGACCACGACAATTACTGCCAACTGAAACAAGGAGGTGCAAACTCTGTGGCAAGACTGCCGCGACAGTAAACGTGGTCTATAGGCTATTTTCTAGTATTTATAGACTTCAAACGGTCGCTGAAACATAGCGTTCCAATCTACAGGCGCCGAAATATGAACACTTTCCTTGCTTCCGTGATTACCGACACGTTATACGGCTCTCGTCATTGGAAACGCAACGCTACACTGCAGTCACTTTAAGGGCCAAGTTTGCTTCGTGACGTTGTAGAGGGGGTTCAGAAACGACCGATACATCTTTCTTTTTTTTTTTTTGCGTCAGCGTAAGTTGATGTTCGCCTCGATGTCAGTGAGGAAAACTTGAAGATATTATGGATGTCGCGAAGTCACATTACAGTGGGCAAGCCAGTGACGCTGATTGGAATGGGGTTAACTGTTTATTAACATAAAATAGGCAAGCGATAGAAAGGAAAGTATTTACACGGACATCACTACGAGTAACATGTTAGAATTTTGGTCTTCTTTCTTAGCCGAATCTCCACCGAATCCTCTCCAACGGCCCCGCACGCACCTAAAAGCATCCCCAGCAACCCCCTCGCCCCATAGTTCATCCAATCACACTGCGGTGTGCACAGTGTGCACACAACGGGGCTCCAAGGTGACACTATCGGGAGTTCCAATACGTCCAGGCCGTTGCCACAAATCCTCTGCAGTGCAACGAGTCCCCTTTTGTCTCACAACCTCTCAACAGACACACTTCCCCGAAGAAAGCACTTCCACGCTCTGTTCGGGCATCTGGACAGTTTGCGAATGTCTCGGCATAGTGCGGTTCAGCGACGAGGGGTTGACTTCAAGGCCAGGGCACTGCTTCCGCGAACCGACTGGCGGAAGCCCGACACACAGTCACCCCGCTTACGCGCTCTTCGTTGACCGCGGATCCCCCACCCCCGATGGCTATAAATCGCCGCCGTCTTGGTGTCGAACCACGCGTCTCTTTTGACCGCCCCGCGCGACCCTTGCATGCAGCCGTCCGCACAAACAATGCCGAACTCCACTCCTCCCCACCAAGAATGTCACGGGGATACTTGTTGTCAGCGTGACATTTCACACACCCACCACCCGCACACACCACATAGCACATCACGAATGGTCCTTGCAATCCACAACGGAAGGGCACAAATCTGCTGTCAGGTCCACCATGCATCCGCGGTAAAAACAACAAAAATAGCTTCGCCGTCGACCTTGAGGTCTGTCGACAGCGGCACCCGGGAACACTAGAATTGGGCACGTGCGTCCTAACCGGCATTCACTCACACACAAGCCTATACACACAAGCACTTAGCCAAGCCACCGTGGCTGCGCACTTCCCGTATTAGTCTTTTACTCCCCCTCCCCGTCATCTAATCGTGACAGCGCATCTGCACATCGGTTTGCCGTGCCTTTTATGTGAACTATCTCTAATTCATACTTCTGTAGCGCAAGTGACCAGCGCATCAGCCTTGGGCTGGTGGATGCGGAGCCGGCCAGAAACGTTAGCGGATTATGGTCGGTGGCCACCTTTATTTTTGCTCCAAATAGCCAGGTGTCCAGCCTCCCCAGCGCCCACACGACCGCAAACGCCTCTCTCTCTATGGCTGACCACTTTGCCTGTGATGCTGTCAGCTTTTTACTCAAGAATGCGACTGGCTTTTGTTCTCCCTCCACAAGCTGCGATAGGCAAGCCCCTACCGCTATCTCGGAGGCATCGGTTGTCAACAGAAACTCATTATCATGATCAGGCGCCACTAACTGCGGCATTGATGCTAATATGTTCTTTACAGCGCAAAATGCATTTTCTGCCTCCTCATTCCACGGGATCACCTTAGGTATCCTACGGCCTGTCAAGTCAGTTAGCGGGCGCACCACTTTAGAATATTCGGGAACATATTCACGGTAATAGTTAAAAAGGCCCAGCACACTCCTAAGATCCCTCTTGGTTTTAGGGGCCTGCAGTTTGAAGATGGCACTCGCCCTCTCTGGATCGGGGGAATGCGTCCCGGATCCGACGACATGACCAAGGTATTTCACCTTTGTCTGTGCGAACTTGCACTTAGCAGGATTCGCCGTCAGACCCACCTGCCTGAGAGTGGCCAACACCTTTCGCAGATGCAGCATGTGGTCTGCCCAGGTTGTAGAAAATACAGCCACGTCGTCAATATATGCCATGGCATATTCTGAATGCTCACGTAAAACATCATTCATAATTCTCTGAAACGTTGCGGCCGAGTTTCTCAGCCCGTACGGCATGACTCTCCAAGCATACAAACCTTTAGGTGTAGCAAAAGCGGTGAGTCGCTGCGACTCCTCCTCTAGAGCGATCTGCCAATACCCCCTAGTCATATCTAGCACAGATATGTAGCTGGCACGCGCTACCTCGTACAACAACTCAGTCATGTTCGACATAGGAAAGCTGTCAGGCTCTGTCACTGCATTTAATTTCCTATAGTCAACACACATCCTTAATGAGCCGTCCTTCTTGGCTACACACACTACTGGATGTACGAAGGAGCTGTCTACCGGATACACAAAGCCCCAGTCTTGCAGTTCAGCAACCTGTCGCTCAATCTCCTTGCGGAATGCCACTGGCACCCTGTACAGGTGTGCTTTCTCCCGTGTTGCATTTGGAAGCAGTGTAATTCTATGTGAACCTATCAAGCATTTACCTGGTCGTTGAGAGAATACCTCCTGAGCTTCTCCTAAAACTCTAAGTAGCTCGTCACACTGTTGCGCCGTTAATGTCTCGTTCACCACTTGGAACTGTACGTTTTCTTCCTTCACTCTAGGACAGGGGGCATGCGTCACTGCACCGAATTCTTCGTCCGATTCAAACACTACGCCTACGTTATAGGATCTCGCCATGTATGGCCGCAGGCGATTCGCATGCACCCACTTCGTTCCCTCTTCAAACTGCACAATATAACTGTTGTCCCGCTTCTTCTCCTTTATTACCGCTGGCCCTTTCCATTTTGGCTGCAGTTTGCCTATCTGACCACCATCCAGCACTAGAACCTTATCACCTATTACAAATTGCTTTTCCCTCGCCCTCAAATTGTACTTCTCCGCGTACCTTCTTTGAATCGGCTCAGAATGTTCATTAACCTTAGCCGATGCTTCCGCCATCTTAGTCCTGAGATCCCTCAAGTACTGCGCTGCTGGCTTGTTCAACCCCATAGGTAGTGTCCACTCTCCAGTCCATGTTTGCCGAAGGATGTCAAGCGGCCCACGCGGTGCTCGGCCAAACATCAATTCGAATGGCGAAATTCCTGTTACATCATGAGGCACTTCTCTATACGCCCATAACACGCACGGAACGTAGCGGTCCCAGTCCCCTTTGTGATCATGGACCACGTGCCGGAGCATTGCCTTAAAGGTGCCATTCCACCTTTCAACAATTCCGTTGCTTTGCGGGTGCTCTGGCGTGGAAAACCGCATCTTCACCCCTAACCGCTCCATGAGTTCCTGTGTTAACCTTGACACAAAGTTGGTGCCTTGATCACAACAAATCAGTTCAGGCGTCCCGTATCGCGAGAACACTTCTATCAAAGCCTGACACGTCACTTTCGCAGTGAGACTCCTTAAGGGAATCACTTCCGCCCACCTTGTGCATAAGTCCACCACACTCAAGGCATAGCGGTGCCCGCGCCTCGATGCCGGGTCAAGTGGCCCTATGCAGTCAATGTATACAACCTCAAAGGGTCGCTCCGGTCTCGTCAATGGGGTGATGGGCACGTTGTCTTTAAATGACGGTCGTGCAAATGTCTGGCAAGTATGACAAGTTCGACAGTGGCGCTTTACATCCGCAACTATAGTAGGCCAAAAGAATGCGCTCCTAAGCCTTTGCTTCGTCTTTTTCTCAGAGAAGTGGCCGCCACTGGGTCTATCATGCGCAAGCTCTAAAACTTCTTTCCTTTTTGATTCGGGCAACACTAATTGCCTGTGCTGTTGGCCGTTAATTCTCTCGTCATGAAAAAGCATACCATCCTGTACTTTCATTTCATGCGTACCATCAACTGCTTGCTTCCATGCCTCACACAGCGAGTTGTCCTCTTTCTGCTCGACCCTGAAGCTGGCAGCAGGAGATGCATCACCAGAACCCATAGCTTCGTTTCCCGCCAGGCCTACGGACGCAATCATAACATCCTCCCCCGCCTCTTCGTCGTCATCGAGCTCTGGAGCCCCTTCCGGCCAGTCTGCGACTGCATTTTCTGTGGTGATAAACGCTTGCTCGAGAGTGGCTCTATCCTGCGCTTCTTCATCCAGCTCCATTTTCGCACTTTCCAGAAGTTCGTGTGCCTCTGGCGTTAACAATGCGCCTATGCCTTTTGACAACACATCAGTGACTGCACACAGAATCAGCACCTGTTGGTGTCTGCATCCATCCTCTCCAGCTAGGGATAGTGGTAGATAAAGCAGGTCAGCGTCAACAACCTGACCAAATGCGCCCTTTAACTTAATTTTACCTGAACTCTTGCCCTTACAAGCCTCGGGTACCGTCTCTGTCCTCAACACAGTTATCTCTGCACCTGAATCGAGACAAGCCCTGACGGAATTCCCCCCAACTTCCAAATCGACCCAGTTTAACACCTCCGACGCGGCTTGCTGGTTTGCCTTAGCACACTGCTCCAACTGCGGCCGAAAACTGTCAGATACAATTATCTCCGCCCTCGCTACAATTTTGCTGCTCTCTTCCTCGGGCTGCACCTTCTCGAAACCGTGTCGCGTGTCTGGACAATTGCTGGCATAGTGTCCAAATTTTTTGCATTGGAAGCATCGGATAGCTCCCGTTCGAGTTTTCTTGCCTGCATTCCCTGTTTGACCACTCGTCTTCCCCACGCGTCTGTCTCCTTCACAGCGTGGCTTATCCGAACGCTCTCGGGTCCAGCCCACGCGTCTGCTTTCCTCATATGTCTCGGCTAGCTCAGCAATTTCGCTAGCAACAAGCCAGTGCTTGACTTCATTCTGCATTACGTATGTCCTAACTTCCTCTGATAATATTTGTTTAAACCTATCGGCGATAACCAAATCTTTTAGATCCGTCAAAGTTGTGACATCCCTACTCTTTAGGTAGTATGAGAACAAAGTTTCTAACCTGGTCGCCACCTGATGCCATGAATCATCCTGTTCTTTCTTTACAGAAAGGAATAAGCGCCGATACTCATTAGGAGTCATTTTAAGTTCCTTTAGAATTTTTTCTTTCAGTTCAGGGTATGGCATTACACTGCCGTCCGACTCACTTGCTACAAATGCTCTCATCTTCTCATTCAGGAACGGCAGCAGTATCACTCCACGAATATCCTCGGGGATTTGCAATGTTTGAAAGAGAGTGTCCACGCTTTTAAACCATGCGGGCACTGTGGGATCCGCCTCTGGCATTGGAGCAAGAACTGCCTTCAATTCTTTCGCATACTCCCCCAGCTTGATACCCGACAACTGCCTCTGCCCGCGCTGTGCATCCACCAGCGGCTGTAGCTGCATTTGAGTGAGTTTAATTTTTTCCATCTCTACCATGAGTCTGAGCTTCTCTAGCTCAAACACTTCTTTTGTGAGCAACTGCTCGCGCGGTCCAATGGGTACATTCTCCCTTTCCTCACCAGTCCCAGCGGCAGCCATGTCGCTCTCCGCCATCCTGAGACGTCCTACAAACTTATCTTTTTCTCGAACTATCACTCGAAAAATCGCCCGACAGAGTGGACCAAGAGACAACAGACAAGTGCCCTACCTTGACCACTCCTGTCTCCGCCGCCTGGACTGCCTCTCCGGGGTGTTGGCCCTCCTGGGTGCTCCTGACCGCTCTCTGTCGCAGCGACCGCTGATAGTTGTCCGGTGCGAAACTAATCCGCAAACTTCCAGCTCTTTTTTTTTTCCAGGCTGCTCACTGCTCTCGAATTCCACGTCGCCACCGTCGCTATGCCGCCCTCGACAACACCTGCGCTCCTGCGGTTCTCCCCGTCAGGCTTGCCGACTCGAACTCCGCGGCGCTGCGTCGCTGTGCCACCTGTGACGTCACCTGCGCTCCCGCGGTTCACCCCGTCAGCCTTGCCGACTCGAACTCCGCGGCGCTGCGTCGCTGTGCCACCTGTGACGTCACCTGCGCTCCTGCGGTTCACCCTGTCAGTCTTCCTGACTCGAACTCCGCTGCGCTGCGTCGCTGTGCCACCTGTGACGTCACCTGCGCTCCTGCGGTTCACCCTGTCAGTCTTCCTGACTCGAACTCCGCTGCGCTGCGTCACTATCCCACCTGTGGCATCTCCGGCATTGCTGTGGTGCACGTCTCCGGGATTTCTGCAGCTCCGCTCAGCAACAATGAGCCTGCTGCTGACCGTTCAGCTTGCAGCCTTACTCGTAGCTTGCGGCGCCGTCCTTCCGACGCTGATGTCTTGTCCTTTCTTGGGGCCTCCAAATGCTCTCCCGCCTGCTTGCTCTCCGCTCACGCAACCAACACGTCACTTGCCCTCAGTAGAAAGACGTCGCGATCCTGTCGACTGCGCCAGTTGATGTTCGCCTCGATGTCAGTGAGGAAAACTTGAAGATATTATGGATGTCGCGAAGTCACATTACAGTGGGCAAGCCAGTGACGCTGATTGGAATGGGGTTAACTGTTTATTAACATAAAATAGGCAAGCGATAGAAAGGAAAGTATCTACACGGACATCACTACGAGTAACATGTTAGAATTTTGGTCTTCTTTCTTAGCCGAATCTCCACCGAATCCTCTCCAACGGCCCCGCACGCACCTAAAAGCATCCCCAGCAACCCCCTCGCCCCATAGTTCATCCAATCACACTGCGGTGTGCACAGTGTGCACACAACGGGGCTCCAAGGTGACACTATCGGGAGTTCCAATACGTCCAGGCCGTTGCCACAAATCCTCTGCAGTGCAACGAGTCCCCTTTTGTCTCACAACCTCTCAACAGACACACTTCCCCGAAGAAAGCACTTCCACGCTCTGTTCGGGCATCTGGACAGTTTGCGAATGTCTCGGCATAGTGCGGTTCAGCGACGAGGGGTTGACTTCAAGGCCAGGGCACTGCTTCCGCGAACCGACTGGCGGAAGCCCGACACACAGTCACCCCGCTTACGCGCTCTTCGTTGACCGCGGATCCCCCACCCCCGATGGCTATAAATCGCCGCCGTCTTGGTGTCGAACCACGCGTCTCTTTTGACCGCCCCGCGCGACCCTTGCATGCAGCCGTCCGCACAAACAATGCCGAACTCCACTGCGTACATGCGGCGTGGCGATCTTTTCGGCGTTTAAAGAAAGCCCGCGAAACATGAAATAAAGCCACGTGAATGCGCCCACGCGCTATCTTATTGCAGCGCTCTCAATCGTGCTCCGAGCACTGCGCAGCAAATCACTGAGCAGCATGCACGTTGCCACAAAAATTTGGATCGGTCGTTTTCGTAACAGCCCTGTACAAAGTAACGAAACGCGCAGTTGGCCATACAGTGAATATTAAAATTTTTTGAATAACTGATCTAAGCTAATTAACTAGCTACGCGGAATATAAAAGCATTCTCAGAAGCACCACGTGACGGCAAGGCAAGTGTCGTTGGTTTCGCCCATGAGCGGTGAAACACTGTTTTTTTTAAATCCTTGGTTCAAGTTACGTGAAACTCTCTCTCTCGCTCTCTCTCTCTCTCTCTCTCTCTCTATATATATATATATATATATATATATATATATATATATATATATATATATATATATATATATATATATATATATATATATATATAGAGAGAGAGAGAGAGAGAGAGAGAGAGAGAGAGTGAGTGAGTGAGTGAGTGAGAGCCCGTCTCCTCCTCGCCCTCCGTAACGGTTAACGACTGCATACGTACTTAAACGGGCGCACCTTCAGCGCGCCGCCGTGGTTTCCGCTCACCGGCCTCTTCACAGCGAGTGCTCGTATGCGAAACATTTATGCGTTATCTCGCGCTCTCGCGTTTGTGCCAGACGGCCGCCTTCGGAACCGAACGAACCACACACTGATTACGCGGCCCTCTGTTTTCCCTCTCTTCGCTGAATCGACACTCTGCGCGCTGAGCCGTGCTCCCAGCAGGGAAGCCGAAATAACGCCTCTTTCCTCTATGCTAAATCTCTCTTTCTCTCTGAATATTACCGGAACTTTGCGGCCAAGAAACAATCCGATATAACACAGTGAAAGGTGCGACATAGCTGCGCATGAACAGCCTACAACAGCACAGGTGTTGCGAGCGAAGCACAGTGGCCTGATCGCGAATGCGCTATGTAAGAATAATAAAAAAAATGAGACGTGAACAAGTAGAAAGCGACCGTAGCATGCGGTGTTGCGCATCCACGTTCGCACTTGTTTATAACTGTGAAGACACTCGTGCGACAAGACGTAGACGTCTGGGACGACGCGATGCACCGAGGAACCACGAAGAAACTGTAGTCCATCGCATTGCCGTGTGATTAGACGTATACATTAGGAGGCGTTCTCCTTCCTCTAAGGGCGTGTGCCGTTGGCCTGGCATGGTATACACCTGATTAAAGAGCCCACCTCGACAGCTCGACACAGTACAAAGAGAAGGAACCACGAGACGGAGGCGCTGTGATGTGGTTCTTTATCTGTGTCCTATACATGTCGCGACGTTAAAATCTGCTGCTTCGCACTACTTGTTTCCTGTGCGCGTTTCGATTCATGCCATTGGTGGAGTCGGCCACAAAATTTTAGGGGACGCGTGCCAGCCGTCGTACGTTCCTGCGGAACACGCACTCCTGCACATACGCGCGTCGGAGTCTTCGCAGTGATAGTGCCTCGCGAGATTGTGCATAATAAAGCACCTTAATTCCAAAACTTATTAACTGTATAGCAACCTCGTGAACAGCCTGCGACAGTTACACAAGGTCGCTATAGAAGCGTGTCCTACGCGTTCGGATTAAGCTTGATTTGAATAGCGCTATGTTAGAGTGATGTCACTGATTTCGAAGTTCGGGTTCATTTTCACCACAATCATATAAGCATTGATCGGACACAAATACACATATAAGAAAGAAATGTTGCCTGGTAGGCGGAAACATAAGCATTTTCTCGTAGTTGAGGTCTTTTAGAACTGTAGTTTTTTTTTTTTTTTTATAGCTCGAGTTTTAAGTTCCCTTTGAACGCGACGCGGTAGTTATCTTAGGGGTTAAGCGTAGACTGGAGTGCAGGCGGTGTCGAAATTCGCAATGTAACGACCAGCTTGTCCGGGAATTTTGGGGCCCGTCGTCAGGGTGTCTTTCATTCTTGCGCCTTTTCTGGCTTACGAAGCTCATAATCGCACGGCAAGAATAGCCGCCTTGCTATTGCAGAATCGTGAATTACTAGTGTAGCTTAACTTTAATGACCCACGTTCATGTTTAACCCGTCCATCAACATTCTGAGCCAAAGCACTACCCCGCAGCGGCTTTTCCCACCTTTCCGCCCCTTATTGCTCCTTTGCAACCACACGCTCTTATCGAGCTAGTCCGTTCCATGGACTTGCAATAAAACACCGTCACCACGTGAAGAGAAAGGCAGGAGTTTCAAGAACTTGAGTAAGGCCATTTGGAAAAAAAGAAAAGAAAAAGACGCGCGCTCATATGGCCTGGAGAACACACTAATTACTACACTCCATCTGCATCAATAACATACCTTTGTCGCGACGCAAAATGAAATCAATATGAGGCCGCATCTCGATATAAGTGCACTCGTTTGCCTTTAGAATAAGAACAAAAAAAAAAACCGATTTTCTGAGAAGCCCCAACAGAACGCAAAACGCGTCGATTTCTCTAGACCCGAGCTCGAAATAAATTGGAGAAAGCCGCGCATCTTCGAGTCAAGTAGAAAGTGCACTTCATCGCGCTAGCCAATTTCTCAATAACCTTGCCTGCTCGGTTATAATCTGCGCTTTCACTATTCATGCGATACACTACACGACTCGCAACATTCTTGGCTGTGAACACCATTCAACAAGACTTGTTTGGCGAGTTGGTTCATATACTGCAAGGAACTCTTATCACTTTCGTCGCAGCACGCGGTCCACGTGGCGCAGGGCCAAGATGGCGGTAACAAAGAATTAATTGAAGCTGTCAAAATCAGAGCAACGTTCAATACCCACGACGCTCACGTTTTCTTTCTTTCCCTGTTTTGTTTGTTTATTTGTGCGTGCGAGCTAGATGTTCTATTATACAGCCCCGAATTTATTTCTACCGAGCGCAGTTCTTCAACGTATACACGGGGCGTTTTCTAACGTGCGCCCTCGTCGGAATGCGGCCGCTATCCGTCGGGTATCAAACCAGCGACTTCGAGCTCAGCACCAGAACGTCGCCGCAAGTGAGCCTCCACGGCAGGTGAAAAATGCGAGCGCAATACCAAATGAGCTTTTTGTTTCCTTCTTTTCTTTTTTTTTGTTTCAAACCTACATGCAAGAAGGTAAAGCGTTTTTTTCTAGTCTCGAATTGAGGAAATTCATCTCTGCAAACTACTTCCTCAATTCATTTCCGTCGTCAGAGCCCGCGGATCACTTCGGGAGCGAGGAAGAGAAGGGAAATAAAGCGATTTCCGAGGCTCTGTACGAAAGAACGAAAGCGAGCAAAATGAGGTCACTCTCCCATAACCGGCTACAACAGTCGCATCCAAGGCACGCGGCCGGTCTTCGATCCCGAGACCCCGCGAACGGTACCACAATACGATTCCTGCGACGAAATGGCCACCAACACAAGCGCGCACGAGAAGACGAGCGCAGCGGAAGGACAGTGTACGGCGACGACACAAGTAGGCGTGTGCGTCCGCGATCATCCATCAAGCTGTGGTGGAAGCGGGAAAATGAAACACACCGTGGCTGCAGCGGGGCGGGAGGAAGGGTGCCAGCGCTTTCTACCCGGCGGTACCCGACAGGCGTCTGGAGACGAAGAGAGCCCCGGCCGGAGGCGCACGCCGGAATTTCGGCGACGCGGAGAGGAGCGAATGCCGCCAACGGGACCGGAGACAAGAGAGAGAGAAAGAGAGAGAGAGAGGTGGTCCGACGGTCGGACGCGGAAACGCAGCTGATCTTGCGCGAAGATCAAAAAGCAGCCGCGGCCGCGGCCGCGCCAGACGCACGGGGTGCGCCTCGACCGAACGCAGGCCGTTGCGGCTGCTTGCGTGATGTTGCCTAAAATCGAGCAGCGGTGGACGCCGGCTGCGTGCACCAATGAATGTGCAAGGTGAATATAAGCCAAGCAACAATGAGAACGGGTCTTCGTTCCTTCTCAGTGCCGCACTTTGATGCCCTGCGTCCGTCCGCTACTGTGCGACAGCGCCGTGTGCTGCACTACCGGCGATGCACGGTCCCGTTCGTCGCGACTGTCAGCGGCAGAGCAACTAAACGGACCACTAGAAATTTATCAAGCGTGACGAGGCCCCGCGTGAGAGTGAGGGCGAAGTCTAGCGTCACTCGGAGCACTCTCGCTGTCAGCGCGCGCAGCTAATAGAGAGCTTTAGCTTAGGCGACGCAAGCGGCTTTCGTACGCAACAACTAGGGGCGACGGTACTGCGCATGCGCAGACGGTTCTGCGCATGCGCAGTGCTGTCGCCCCTAGTTCTTGCGTACGCAAGCCGCTTGCGTCCCCTCAATCAAATTATAGAGGGACCTTACGCGCAGCGAGATGGCAGCGCCCCGGCGTGGCCCCGCAGCCGCTCCGGCCACCTAAGCCGTGGTCCGTTTACTTTTCTTGGCCGACAGTACATATGTACACATGTGCACAGAGTACGGCGAGGAATCACTCGCACATATACGGTAACGAGAAATGTAACGGCCTTTAAGGCGCGGCCGCCAGGGATTCACTTGCGCATTTAAGATTACGGAAAACTGTGTTCATGTGCCGACAGCTGCTGCCCAGATTTGCGCTCCTTCCGCTTCAACAACTGGACGCGCCAACACTAAAACTAAATCCGCAATTAGCAATTCGTTATGCAAATTCTGTGGCAAACCTTAAAAAATGAAGGAAGGAAAAGAACGCCTGGCCCCGGAACACGGGTGTCGGCCGCCCGGTTTGAAAATGAAAATCACCGTTATACTCCTGCGAAAATTACGTGAAACGTACCATACAAACAACAGCGAGGCAGAGCGTGTGCCACATCGATATTTTTTTATTCGCACGCTCGCAACCAAAAAAAAAAGGAAGAAACAGGAAATTGTCCTTTTACAATTATTTTACTTACAGTGCATCCCCCCCCCCTTTTTTTTTCTTTCACCACTGATTGCACGCACAACCGCTGGTTACGATATAAAAAGTTGAGTCCTCCCAGGCACGACAAGTGTTAAACTAAGTACACTGTCAAAAATGCAGCAGAATTCCACGGCGGCGCGATACCACAGTTTGTACGCATGAACGCTGTTTACGTAAGCAACAGCTGCTGCATGGGTGCACGCTGCAAGTGAAAACGCACGTCGTATGCAGATTGCAAAACACAACGAAACCGGAATTAACTACGCCTTCCTGCAACGACTGTATTTACGTTCACGGCATTCAAGCGAGAGCAATGTCACGGTATAATCCACGCGAAGTCGCATTATGAACGCCACAACTGCCTCCTGTAAGATACATAAAAGCCACCACGCGCAATATGAATGAATAAGCGAATATGAATGAAGAAGCAATATGAAGAACGAATATGAATGAATGAATGAATGAATGAATGAATAATAAATTAACGATTTCTTGATATGCGTAATCAGTTACGCGATATTACGCGCAACAACAACATAACTTAATGATGCAGGTTACAGCAACGACGCAGCCGTGAATGAGAAATTTTGAATCTCTTCTAAAGTGAAGAACACAAATTTTCATTCATCTACTGCTCCGTAAAAAAAAAAGAAGAAGAAGAAAGACAGAAGAACTACTCTCAACAAAAGTGACCACCGCTCTGTTTTTCCAATTTAGTAACCACAGCATATCGTCCTTCGTAGCTGCCTCATCAATATCTTCATTTCCTTCATGAAAGACAAGAATGACGCCATAACACTCGTCGAATGCGCAAGTATTAAATCACGATAACGTTAGTTCTTAGTTGTTTTTTTTTACTCACGCTACACCGAAACTATTTGATGCCGCACACAGGGCAGCAATACAACGTAAAATCCACTTCAGCGATGTACAGGGCGAATTGCCAAGATATATATATATATATATATATATATATATATATATATATATATATATATATATATATATATATGAGATGCTGAGGCACGTGACTTCCTTTCGACTTCCAGAAAGAGGGTGGAGGTCATGAAAACAAAATAACTCGGGTCGACCAGCTGGTATAACAAAGAGAGACTAGGGACACGGCCCTTAATCTCGCGATTTAATGGACTGTTCCCGGGCGCTAAACGAATCGCGGCACACCGCGAGGTGGGCGGCCGAGCGCCCCGATGGAAATAAGCTTTCTCTGCCAGATCGTAAGCCATAACCCACGGCAAATCATAGCGCGGCGGCCCACTGCGCCTAAAGAAATACGTCTGCACTCCATATAGCGTTATAGTCTGTTCCAAGCCATTGCTCGCTTTCCAAGAAGGCGCTTTCTTCTGTGTACGTGTGGCATCAGTGACCTGAAAGAAGACAGAGTAGTATATATTGTTTTAAGTAGCGCTTTTCTTAGTTTTGATTTTGTTTTTACTTCGAAACTTCGGTAGTGTTTCTCGGCCTCTTTTGCTGACCTGCCTATCCACCCACAGGGCCTGTGTGCTTAGGTGTGCCAGTGAATGTGTAATGCAATTGAAGAGCAATAAAATTAATATTATTGTTGTTGTCGCTTTTGTTGATGACCTGATTGTTGTTGCGTACGAAAACTTATTTCTTGCTCGCAAAGTGAGCATTACACGTAACGTGCCCTCAGAGGCCACGAAGACAAGGAATTCTCACTTGAGCTTATTTCGTTAAAGATGCCCAGGATAGGTGAAGCCGTGACGGCCAGCAACCACACGTATGCTCAAGTAACGGCGTTCAGTTCACCTCCGTCGCAGACGGCGAGCAGCCCTAAAGCGCGGCGTGCCTTGCGGTTATGGGATGAGGCGGACGTGACGTCAATTCCAGAATCGCGCACGGCGCGCTGGGAAATGTCACAATAACCTTTTGTTGTTGTTGTCCCTTTGTTTCTTTGTTATGCGAAAACGTCTTGGAAAGTCCACTCGCACGAGGCGCACACCCTGCCTGTCAAGCAGCCACCCGGCGGATCGGTTCGCGGTTCGGGCCGACTGTGTTATACGTCACTTCCGGGGAGCTGCAATGGGGACGCCTCTTCCAGCTTCGTTAAAGTAAAAAACGAGGATTCTTGCGAGTTGCAGCTGAGGCACCGGTTCGCACTTTGCGCACAAAATGCAGCGCCAAACTTTCGCTGTAGCCGCGCTCTTTCACTACAACTACACGCATTTTTCTTAAGCGTTGCAAAGTTTCGGTGAGCTTTTTTTTTAAAGGAAACTCTCAAGGTACAGGATGCTCTATTCTCCGTTAATTTATAGAGAAAATGTGCGGAAGAACGCACAGGTGGATGTTTTCGAAGAGACTGAATTTTATACGACCGGGCAGTGTCTGCACATAGCCAATGAAATTTAAACAAAAGATCAACATTAGCCATAATTTACAGTCGACAAAGACATGTTTGTTGAGTTATCGAAAGTGCACTTCAATCTTAGACTTGCGCGGAAGCTTTCTTCCACAGTTTCTCTTCTCTCGTGTTTTTTCTTCCGATTTCTTTCTTTTTCGGATGCGTTGCAAAGATGTTCGTTAAAGAGTCGTGTCTCGCTAAAGTGTCGTATCTAATCGAAAACGCCTCTCCTCTGCACCAGAAGCTCACGAAATCGCTGATTGCCCGTAACATCTTCAGTAGGAGTTCGGCCGGGCACCACGGAAGTCGTTGACCCTGCAGTGGCACTTCGCTATAGAGCGAGTGACAGGCGGCCTGAGAGCGCCCACACAAGCGCTAGATGCGGAAAAAAGAAAAGAAAAAAAAAACAACAATAGACCAACTTACAATAATGCTCACGTTGACAGCATTGGGTTGTCCTGCGGGTTACTCCACCGGTTAATTCCACTTGCCAAAAGGCCAGAAGTGTTGGCTCCCATGGGCTTCTTTCTTTTTCTCTCTCTTTTATATTCTACAGCCGCCGAGCTGTAGCACTCTGAGGAATCCGCAAGAGGATCAAGTGAGTGATTAAATTGATTAACTGATTAGGCCTAATGCAACACCTGGAATGCGTCAGACACATTAGTAAAGGATTGCGGAATAAATTTTGAACACCTGGAGATCTTAACGTGCACACAACTCCCAATGCATAAGCATTTTTGCGTACCATGTACATACAACACACGGCGGCCGCAGCAGCAAGGTATCGCATCGCGGACATCGAGCTCAGCCGAAGAGCGCCACGAAATAGGAGCAGCAGTGGGAAAGTCCCTATACTGCTGGTGACATCTGAAAGTCATTACTAGCTGTTCACTGAACTTCTGTTGATCACTGACAAATGCCGATTTTCCCCGTCGTAACATACTATTCTGATGTACATGTGCATGATATACGCAACTACTGCTTTGAAACAGTGAAACAACGCTAAATATTTTTCAAGGAACAAAAAAAAACTAATACAAAATTAAAAAAAATACCTAAGCCGCTAGACTGTCTGCGTGTATTGTGAATTCAGTCGTCATTGTGCGCAATGAAAAAAAAAATACAAGCTTCCGTTTTTGTACGTATGTCGGGCCCCTCGACGACATGCGATGAAATCGAACTCGCCGAATGTGTATATCGAAACAGCGTTGATTTCGCGAAAGCTGTCTTAGCGGTAACGAATCGGTCACCCTTTTTGCTTTGGTTGAAAGCGGTCAGTTATCACAACATGCGAGTGACCAACGTTTCACTCGATGCTGCGCCACACTCGAAAAAGTACACGTCATTTTCCACACAGAACAGATCCGCTGAAAATGGGAGCGGTATGGCCGGAATTATTTGTTGTAAATCAAGCGGCACCTCCTCGGGTATGTGGTTACACTCAACCCGATTAGAGCATTGTTAGTGGTAGACTGGAGCTATCCAGCGAACACGGAGCTATACAGGTTTGGGAGAGCAGACGGAAATGTTTAGAGGAAGCGGCCCGTCATCGTTGCTGCCTCGTACTTGGCTGGAAATTATGAAGCTCACGACTCTACGCACAGCAGCCAGCGAAGTGAGTGCACGTGCACGAAAAGAAAGGAAGAAGGCGAGGGGGGGGGGGGCGAGGACAATAGACTTGCGCTGCCAAGAAGCCAGTGACAACGCGGAGTCACCGGCTCGTGCGTGTAAAATGCAGCCGGACACGACGGCCGCACACACGCGCCGCACGCTTTGCACGGGTGCAATGCGGAAAGCACAACTTGCGGGGAAAGCAAAGAGGACGCGCAAACCAAGGAGGAGGAGGAGAGATACGTCGGCAGCGGCGAGGCCGGCAACTACACGGGAAAAGGGGGTCTGGTTCACAAGCAGGCCACCGAAGCAGAAAGAAAGGGAGTAACGAAGGGAAGGGAGACTGGTTTCACAGATAAAGGTGAGAGCAACCAAGTCACCTCGAGGCGACGGAAGACGAGCGACGAAAGACGACCACGACGATTTGCAGCGACGTGCCACCGCCAGCAGTCACGACGTCCCCCTGGGCAACAGTCGCACTGACACGTAAACACGCACGCACGACGACGATTCCCAAACACGACGGCGACAAGACGGGTATGACCCCCCTTCCTAGACCGCCTTCATTTCCTTCCCGGGCAAGCGCAGGCACAGGGGGCACTCTCCCCTTCCGTGCAGCGTTTCCACAACGGCAGCGTTGGCGGGCGCCCTTAGCGCATGTGCTCCGGCCGCTCGGGACCACCAGCTGCTCGCGGGGCGAGCGGGCCACGGAGCAGCGCGTCTGGCGCGACGCGTCGTCCGTAACTGCCGGCATCGGACGAGCGAGCGTGCAAGCGTTGCCCTCCCTCCTCCGCCGTCTCAGCCCGGGGTCCCCCCCCCCCCTTTCCTTCCGCAACCCCGAGTGAAGAAACAGCTTTTACGCCACTCTTTCGTCCCCCTTTTCCTTCCAGTTCGGGGCCCCCGGCCGGAGAACACGAGGAGGTGGGTTGGGTTGAGCGAGGGAACGGGGGTACAGGGTGCAGACCCCACCGCCGCCAACGCCTCGGCGATCAATGGTTCGGCGGCGACGGCAAACGCTGCCGCGGAGCAGCGACGGTGCGCGTCGCGGAGTGGCCTACCCGCCGCCGCGCCGCGTACGGATGCGGCTCGGAGGCGAACGCCAGTTCGGACGCACGACCAGCGTCGCACGCGGACGCGTCGACTCGAACAAGCGCGTGGAAGAACATACAGCAAAGAAAAAAGAAGGCTAGCAACCTGCGAGGCGCAGTTGCGGATAACGCCACTCAAAAGTGCATCGAATGAGTCGAATGAGACCTCGTGTCCACCTGACCTGCATTCGGGTACCACTTGAAAAAAAAGCAAAGAACGTTCCAGGAACCAACGCCCGAGAGTTGTCGCAGAGTGCACAAGCAATGCTCCACTATATACCTCCCGGAAGAAGGCCTACGATCTTGTGAGGACCACCCAATTCTTCGTGATTCCGCGCTGCCTGAAAGCGCCAGGTGTTCCTTGTTGCTTGTGGGCAGACGTACAAAGAGCAACGAACCAAGAACAGCAGCACTTTCTACTAGTTGACAATGTAAAGTTCGAAGCGAAAGGCGACGAGTATTTCTTGTAAGTTCACGGAAAGTTTACAGAAGCCAGAGTGGCCGTTGAAGGAGAACAGGCAGACGACACGCACAGGTGTAAGACGACGTAGTGGGATGCGATGTCGTGTGGGGTCGGTTGAAAAACACTGTCAGAAAAACAAGTTTAGCTTCGGCAGGTCAGTTGATGGCGCAACAAATAGGGAGAAAGAAGTGGACATATCGAGAGACGCGAAGGAATCCAGGGAAGAACAGAAAACATTCTTAAGGGCGAGGTTACAGAACGTTCGGACGTTGTAGTGTACAAAGACGACACTGAACAGGTCTGGCTTGTGAAGTTGGCGGGAGTCCTTATAGTCTCAGCTCAGACAAGCAGTGGACATAAAGGACCACTACTGTAGAGTCGCTGCAGCTGTTAATTAAGAAGGCGCCCGTCGCGCGCTCAGTGTCTAGAAAGTTTAGCCGCGCAATGAATACGACATGTCACTCGTTAGATAACATGCTACATTCGCAAGTATGCTCGCTTACGTTCGTTCCCTAATGTGTTTCCGCACTGTGAAAAAAAAAATAGGACGGAGAAATGTTAGGGTGAAATACAAATGCTGGTTCAGGGTACATTTGGTTATCATTTCTCGTTAACCGTCGGGCTGAGTGGCGCGATGGGTGAGACGAGAAGAGACGCACAAAAGAAAAAGAAAAGCATCGGCATAAACGGCTTCAGCATAGCAGCAGTATACATCCGCGACGTGCGTAGTTCTCAGCAGCTAGATCATGGCGCACGATCGTCAGTGAGCTAGGGAGGAGTGCGCGCAAAGAACGCCTCCCACGGAGCTCAGAGGCAAGCAAGCTAACGAGGGGACAGACGCCCATACCGTACCGCTAACTGTGACCATTACACAGCCGTCGACGACTACAGACGCGGCGCATACGCGCGTGCAAGCAATTCGCGATCGCGGAGCGCGCGCACCAGGGCGTGTGGGCGATGAACCGAGCGGGTCGCTTTCAAAAGCCGCGCCGTCAGACGAGCGACCCCGTTTCTTTCCAGTCCCATCCGACGACGCCTGCGGGTGCAAGAAAGACAGAACCGACGGCGAACAAGCGAGCGGCAAAGCCCCGGCGCTCCGGAAGCGAGACGTTGAAGGCAGCTTTCAATGCATAACGAGAACCCATACATTGCGGAGAACGCCGAAACGCTTTTGGACCGTTGCCCGGGGGGGGGGGGGGGGAGGAGGTGCCGGCGGCCACGCGACGATTTCCGCGAACACGGGACAGCACGCACGCGTGCTAGCGAGCGAACTAAAAAGGCAGCGAGGGAAAAAAAAAAACGAGACATACTGCTGCCATCAGGCGCGTCGACCATGCGGCGGAAGCGAGACACAAAGTAGAAAGATGTGAAAGCGCCATAGACACTGGACCACCCCCGCATCTTCTACGGATGTCTCTGGCAGGCGCGGTCATATCCGTTCCTCGTGGCTTACATGTACGCCAAACCGATTCGGCCGATGTAGCGGCGAGCCGCCGACGCGAAAACCGCGGCCACTGCCCGCAAGCGCGCGTTTACTGCCATACGCGCTGCGCGTGACGTCGTCGTCCTGGCTGTGCCACGAAGAGTGGGGCAACGAGTTCGGCAGGCGCGCCGACGAGGCAAACAAGGCGCGTTTACGAGCTGCTTTGCGGCACGGAAAGGGCGAGACTGCCTCCTTGCGACACACTCGCGTACACGCACCAAGAAAACGACGCGAGACCTAATCAATACAGCGACATGGTTAGAGAGCTACCAGCGCCTACATTGTCAAGCTTCCCACGCGAAGCGCTCCAAGTTTCATTATACTTCAACTCTGCGACTCTTTAGGCGCTACAAAATCGAGCTAGATTCACGTTTCCTCCGTTTGGCGCTATGTACAAGACAGCAACATCTGTTGATGATGAAAACAAAGAGAGAATAAGTAAAGGCAATCTGAGCAGCTCGTGCTCCAGATGTCATTACTTTCTCCAGTGAAGCATGCATGTTCTCCCCCGCTGGGCAACCGGTGTAAATGGAGACTACTACAGAAAACAAAAAACAGAAGGAAATAATATAAGAGGACGTGTATTGCCGATATTTTGAGAAAACGAATAATAATAACGTCTCTGATTATGAACACCTGCGATATCTGTTAAGTATATTAGGAGGCTGACGGAACAACAATTACGCGGTTTTCGCAAAGAATAAACAAGAGGAAATGAATACAGACTGTAGCAGTAGAATACGAAGAAAAAAAAATTCAGTGGCGATTATCTTATATGGTTCCCAGCTCACATGGGCGACAACGTGCTGCCGGGCCACCCGAACCCCAATGAAATTGCTCACCGCCGTGCGCGAGAATTAACGCGCCGCGACGGCGATGGGGCTACATTGGATCCGGAGGAGCTCGGCCACAGCGACCCGTTATTAACATTTCACGAGATCGTCTCCCATTATAAAGAGGAACGCAGGCGCTTCCCGCCTCCGCATCCAAATCTATGCAGATCACAATCGATCACGCTTAGGATGCTTCAGACGAGGTCATATCCCTCCCGAAGTTTCTTAAGCAGGATTTCTCCAGAAATTGACCGACAGTGCCCGGATTGTGGGGAGGTTAGCACTCTACCTCATATGCTCTGGCAGTGTCCTGCGTTACGGGATACGTCCCTCACCAGCGAACGGGACTGGGACGAGGCCATATCTAGCACGCAACTTAAGCTCCAGTCCATGGCCGTCCAGAGGGCCCGTGAAAGAGCGGAGAGGCTTGGCCTCCCGATTCCGACATGGGAGCAGCCAGCGGCGAGCCGGGGGCCCCAACGGGTCTCCACCGGCTAGTCCCTCAGGACCTGAATAAAAGTTCATTGTCTGTCTGTCTGTCAGTGGCGATTTAGCGGTGAATGCGAGAGAAATGCGTTATCATTGCGTCGGATCTCTTCGATATTATGGATCCATGATTAAAGCCCGTTTTGTGGCGAAACTCACCCGCAACATATGTGACTATAGTTCGGCTTCTCCGCCTATACAGAGCTCCGTTACTACACTGGAAGCTGCAACTGCGGTTTGATCAGACGTTAGAGAGGAAATTAATCTCAATCGCTGAAAGTTTACGGCAAATAATGTTAACATGGACGGCGTTTTCTGTTTTTATTTCTTCCTTTTCTTGTTCTCTTTTTTTTTTTTTTTTTGCTGGCTACGTTTATATCCGTATAGTAACACAAGGGACCAGGCGAAGAAGTACGACACGCACACAGGGCGCTCTGTGTACGTGTAGTCCTTCTTCTTCTCCCTTGCGTTCTCTGGCGCTGTTGTACTACGGATATGAACCAACTGGTCCAAAAATACGCCTTGACCAGATAAGTTTATAAGTCGAACAGGAAATTAATTAATCTGCTAAAGTCTACTGACCTTTGCCGCGTATTATGATACTTTCTTGAAATAGCTGCGCGCCTTCACCTCGCTAACGGCTGTGTATACCTACAAACGTACAATTAACACACGCGGTGCCTGACCCAATATCGTCGATTAGGCCTGTACGAAACAGGACGGTGCACCATCGTGCAGACTGCAGCGCATCTCAGAAGGCGAGGCAGGGCTTAAGCGGAAAGCCAACCTTAATCGGTTATGACCGGGTATACGCAAAAACCACAGTTCTAACGACAGGTCTGGGCTCGGCGCGGGGAACCCAGTTATACAGCGCAGAGCAATTAAGGTGTATATCGTAAATGCGCAGCGCCTAACCAGTATACGCAACCGGGTATAAGAGTATCTACGTACGGTGCGCGTCACGCGACTACCTTCATATGGTTCGCAGGATGCGACGCGGAGTACAGGGTGTATGTACAACGAAAAGCAAAGCACTGCTTGGGGAAGCGACGTTTTTAGCCCCAACTGTTACGGAGACAGTAGTTTCGTAACAACTCGCGTAGTTTTTTTTCCCTACAATTATTGGGAGAAAATGATACGCGCCAAAAACACAAGAACAAAGAACAACTTCTGTCAAGGGTACGACGAAAGTTTATCTAGCAAGGTTTCGTCACAATGACGCAATCACTGCGGTCATTGACCGAGTCAGGTGTAAAAAAAGGAAAGCTTTAGCAGCCCTTACGTATTGCTTGATCAGTGGCCACAGTAATTTCTACAAGGAGCAACCGCTAGGCGGGAAAGCAACCTATAAGGTAGCAGGTTGCGGTAAGATAGCTTTAATTAATGGGCACGGTGACATATACGAGTGTACGTTGAAGCCGCGCACAACGACGCATGCGCGCGTCACGTGACGGCACATCAGGTCGTCCCACTGCAAAGGGAAGGCTAAAGCTAGGACAGCCGCGACGCACAAATGGCCCAAAAATTTTAAAACCAATAGCTGTCCCTGCCGCTTACCTACTCCGGCGCCGGCTTATTCTCCTTGAGATATTCTTATGCGCAGGCTTTACACCACAAGCACGCGTGAACTCGCGATCGACCACAACGTACATAGAAGCACGCAGTGGCTGCTGCTATGGAAATTACAAGTCGCCCCGCACAGACGGGAGAACGCGCAAGAACCAAGTTGCCCCGGGCGAACTCAAGTACAGTGAAAACAGTGAAAACTCCATCTGAAAAGCTAGACTAGAAACACTGAGAATTGTCAAAATTGAGCTTAAAGAAAAAAAAAAGAATAAGGAGGTTTGAAGCCAAACGGTGTTCTTTTAAGCGTGGAACGACCATGCGTGGAACAACACCGAACGAGTCAATTTGCGATGCGAGGTTTTTTTAGTGGAAGTGCAAGCGCCCTCCTTTTTTATTCTCTCCCACGGGCGAAACCATGAAGAGCGCTGTGTGGACGCCTCTTGAACGCAACGACAAGAAATTGCTAACCGAAGCGACGGCCGGTCTGGAGACTGGAGTACGCTCCAGACCACCAGACTCCAGACGCGTACTCCAGACCGACCGTGCCGCAGATATATACACGGCTCTCAAGGACACTGCTCCAACATGGGTGGGACGATCTCAGAGGCAGTATGCGGTGTATATTGGGGCCGACCCACAGCGATTTTCGTTTCTTAATTACCGTGCTCCGACGTCACGATGTAGCGCGAGGCCACTTGGTAAAGTATTCTGATGAAGAAAGAGCCAACCGCTAAGCAAGACGTGTAGAGTCTTCTACAACGCATATAAATTCCGCGCCAGTAAAAACGCCCATCGCGCATGGCAGCCACGCAGTTCACGCGTGCGGGAAGGAATATAGATACCGAAAGTTGCGTACGGAGCAAATGCTGTTGCGAAATTAGGCGCACAGCTACATCATTATATCCGGTGCCAACGTAAATGACATGAGCTTGATGACAAAAGCGCGGCGAATGAAACTTTAAACGGCGGAGGGAAGACGAATGAATGCAGTGGCGACCTTTATGGATCGCTAGCTGTCTGGGGACTTTTGATGCACGCACTGTAGCGTACATACATATGCTGTCGTAATGGCATTGTACCCGTAATGACAGCGAGCGACTACATTTTGCGGTGAAAGTGAAAACAAGATTAACGACAGACATTATTTACTTTACCCACTGTCTGCATGCATCGCCTTATACAAACGCTAGGAACGCCAAAAAGCGTGCGACAAAGCCCTCCTTTTCTGCTGCTCTTGGAAGCGCCTAACGCACGCTTTTCTCTCTCCTTTTTGTTTAAGTGGTAAAATATGGCAGACCTCCGCAGTTAGGTACGTGTAATACCAAGCAGTGAATGGCACTGCACTGTTTTGCGAACGTTCGCCTGTAATAATTTCCCGCTACGTTATTTTGAAAGACAAGCAGTTGTAGTAAAATGTAATCAAGACAATTCAATATTAAAATTAAATTATGGGGTTTTACGTGCCAAAACCACTTTCTGATTATGAGGCACGCCGTAGTGGGGGACTCCGGAAATTTCGACCACCTGGGGTTCTTTAACGTGCACCTAAATCAAAGTACACGGGTGTTTTCGCATTTCGCCCCCCTCGAAATGCGGCCGCCGTGGCCGGGATTCGATCCCGCGACCTTGTGTTCAGCAGCCTAACACCATAGTCACTGAGCAACCACGGCGGGTAACCAAGACAATTGGCAGGCGTTTCGAAGCTTAAAACGAGAGAAGATGCGTCTTCCCTTTCTAGTGGAGCAACGCGGTTGTCTGATATAGGAGCTATCCCACTTGATAGCAAGCGCAAGAAGGAAGCGATATCTGCACCAAAGACGACTAGAACAACAACGACGACGACGACGACGACAACGACGACAACAAGAACAACAACAACAACCAATGTTCCGAATTTCAGTTACGGGCCATAACGCATGAGGAAATGAAGGGACGTGACGACTCATCAACCCTCAGGGCGTGCCTTACCAGGACGCTGGGACAAAAAAAAAAAAAAAAAAAAAAAGGTAAACAAGAGAAAAAGAGAACAAAAACAACCAATATTCAGACACGTGGACCACAATTAACAATGGACGTAGTTTTGAAAGTACAGTTTAGATAAGCGCGGTTAGTTATTCTGGGCGACGCGAAAGCCGCGCGCGCACACACACACACACACACACACACACACATCTGCTTCGTCCTCCGAGACATTCCGAGACGGTTTTAATGCTCAGCGCTGTATCTTAACTAGACGTAAATAAAGTATGCGCCGCGTCGTTCTCTATGTGTTTCATGCCTAATAAAACGCGAATTCTACATTAAACTTTTTTTTCCAGGCGCACACAGACCATGAAACTTGCAAGCATAGTTTGAGAGAGCGCACACGCGGGCGCGAGCGCAGGAATACAATACGCGTGCCATGTACGGGACACGCCTGTATACAACACAGCCCCGCATAACACAGAGCGCGGCGCTGACGATAACGACTGCAGCTATATAAACTTTCATCGCGCAGCCTCATTAATTCACAAGACTCCCGCACGCAGCCACGCACCACGTATACGTGCACTCTTCCGGAGGTAACCTTGAACGTTATACACGGCGACGTAACGGGGCAGCAATTTCCGACGTCCCGCCGGTGTAACCTCTACAGCTCTGCTTCCGCGATGTGTGGCCGGGTGCCCGTCACGTTTATATGTCGCTATAGCAAACCAATAGGCAACCTCGACCAAGGCGATACACGGCTCCACGTTCCGCACGTTCGCTCTCCCACAACGCACGGACTTTCGGTCGTTTGGCGCCGCTCCAAGGCGCGGACCGTAGCACAGCGCGTCGCGCACACGACGCCTGTCCTATCTCTCGTGAAAGAGCAACAAAAGAAGACGTACCAAGTCGTGCAGCACGCGCACTTCCCAAGACGAGACCGTATAGTAACAGGACCACACGCTTGCATTAATTAAGCAGCGATGCGCACGGCAAGCGAAGCTTGCATCTCAGCGAGAGGACGCGCGCGCCCCGTCCCTGCCTCGCCGGACGGCGTATATGAGATGCGGGCACGACGGAACTCCGGTGGCGCCGCGGAATTCCAGTGTGTGCGACGCCGCGGTGATAGGAAATTTTATCGCGCGGCGGACGCACTCGCGGCGTCTCTGTTTTTCTTCCGAGACCTCCGGCAGATTCATTAACGGCAGCCGCAACACTGCCGAACCGGCGACCCCGATACGTCGCTCGAGCTCCTGCTCGCATGGGATTAGAGGCAAATGAGACCAGCGCACGCCGCCGCCCGCACGCGCGCGCTTTCTCACCGGGCTGTTTTCTTCTCTGGCCACGCCGATCGGGACTCCACACCCAACTCAATCTACTCCTTTACAGAAATTACAGCTTATTATCGACCCGGCCACGGAGTCTACCTCCGCGCGTGTACGTAGCCCCTCCAACCCTGCTTCCCGCCCCTTACCCCGCCCTACCCAGAAGGACTGGGAGGTTGCCCTGCCCGGAGATGAGCGCGCAGGCCGCGGCTATACCGCCACTGGTGTCCCGTGCTAGGGACTCCACCTAGTGTTTGTAAGAAGAAGGGGCGTCCCAAGCGCACCTCTTTGTACTATTTGTACGACCAATAAAAGTTCGTCACCCCACCACCAGCAGTTGCAACACGGAGGATGCCGCGCGCGCGACAAAGCTGGAAGATATTTTAACGCGCTAAGAGCGCCGTGTAGCAGAAAATACGCTGTCGGCGTTGTCCCCGAGCAAGAATTTACGTATATATGTTGTTGCGCCGCAACCAAGAGTGGCGTCAGTCAAAAGAAGACGATTTGACTAGTGTGGGTGGACTCGGTCTCGACAGCCACCCTGTTTATGCATCGTTGTCTCTCTTGTAACTACTGTAAATCCATCGCTCTATGCACCATCTGTAACGTAACAAATTGGTGGAGGTAGACATCCTTGCGTGTGATTTTGTTGAGGTGTCTGTAATCCACACAAAAGCGCCCACTAGTAAAAACGCGGGTCCCAGACTTTGCTCTTTTTCTCTTTATTTCCTGAATGCAGGCCTGGATTTTACGGTTGTCTCACAAGAAAACGGGCTACAATAACAGGATGTCATACATACCTGACTGAGGGGACCACCAACTCCTCAGCGGCGGAGATACCGAAGCTCGAGGCTTGCTTCGCTCTCGTGCTGTTCTGAATAAAGTTCGTTCTCTCCCTCTCCCACACGTAGCTGTGCTACTTCTTCATCAGATACGCAGTCGTTTCAACAATTCTCCCTTTATACTCTGTAAATAAATAAATAAATAAATAAATAAACAAACAAATAAATAAATCACCCCGCGCTCACTGTCGACGGTAATGCTATTAGCAGTCGAGCAATGCAGAGACACAGCGTATTTCTCAACTCTGATGCCGACACAGGAATGACGGTGGAATGACGAAGGAATGAGGTCGACGAAACGGCAAAGGCGGCACGTCGATAGCAGCACGACGGCAATGAGACGGCGATGCTTAAATAATGACGATGGTGTAACGACAACGTGACGAGGACGGCACGACGACCGTACGACGACGTTGGTCTGACGATGACGGCACGAGGAGAGTCGAATGACAGCGTCAGAATGACGACAATGAAACGATCCGCGACGATGCGGAAGGCGGTACGCGCGAACTCCCGCAGCGTCCTGAAACACATCCGAGAAAGTTCTCCCTAGTAAAAGAAAAGGAAGACACAGGAACGCCTCCGGCTCGAAGGGCGACTACATCTACAACATGGCGCCTATTTGCGTTCTAACACCCCCCCCCCCCCCCCCAATCTCCTGTCTAACACGCGGTGCATTTCCCCGACGCGTCAAGAATTCGCAAACCCTCTCCGTACACAGTGGCTGTGTCCGTACGTTGTAGCCAATCTTCTAAAGCGGTGGCTTTCCAAAATAGGAGAACGCGCGGCAGTTCGCCCACATGCAGGCCCACAGAATTCGCCCTTCTTTTGTACAGTTCAAAGCGGCGGGGCGGCAAGAAAGATATGCAAAAAAAGAAAGAAAGGAACACAACGCCGTCTTCCTCGGTCGAGTGTAACACGTCAATAGCCTCGGGCCTCGGTCGTGTAAGAGAGTTAGCCTCGACACGAAGGCAAGGCAGCGGACGTATATTCGGAGAAAGGAAACATTGAAACAACAAGCAAACGTGCAATGCACGCACGCCAACGTAGCTTTAATCCCGCTTTCACACTGCTCGATAAGCGACGCAAGGTGCGAGTTCAAAAAATAGCGAAGGTATAGGAACACGGCGAATGCGGAAACTTCCGTTTTATTGCCACCTCGATTGACACGGGCAAACACGTTCGGGAAACGGACAGACAGGGGAAAAGGAATAACACAAAGAAACGCTCGACAAAGCCCTAACCCCCTGGAGTGCGTCTTCCTTCCTTTCTTTCTTTCTTTTTTTCTTTTCACCTCTTGCTCGAAGGAAGTAATGCCCCTCTCGCAGGAACGCCATCCGCAGTGCCAGGAACGCGCGCGACTCCGGTTGAAACGCATGAGCGAAAACGCACGGCACTTTTCGAACGAGCGAAGGGCTTGGATTGTAGAGCCAAGCCCTCCGTAATATCGCTTAATTTGTTTCCATTTTTTCGCCTTTCTGGTTTCCTCCGCGCCGCCCGCACTCCCGCACGGCCAGTATAAGCCAGAGCGCACAGCCCCGCCGCCCCCGTCCGTCGTGCACAATCAATTTCGCGCACATTCCGTAAAGTTCGAGAGCAGTTGAAAAGGAGCGACGCGAGAAGAAGAACAGAGACACACGGACAGCACATATACTACAGTGCTTAGCACAGCGCAGAAGAGAAGGAGCATGCCGTAGCAGGGAACTAACGCCTTCTCCTCAATCTCGACCTTCCAACGGCAAATCACTCTGCAACGAACGTTGCCAAGAGGAGGAACGACGAAGCAAGCAAGCAAGCAAGCAAGCAAGCAAGCAAGCAACGCGCTCTCTTCGTCGTACACAAAGACGCCCGCTGTTGTGCGCGGATAGGCTTTTCGCGAGGAACGAAGAGGCAGAGAAAAAGATTTCGGTCTGGCTCGAAGCCGCTAACGACGACGAATACATTTGCATAGTTTCGTTTGCTGTTCGTCAAGAAGTCGTACGCCTGCGTTCCGGCTGAAGTGAGTGTGTAAATGAAAGGGTTCCTTACGTTCTCCCGCTGTGATATTCAGAATTAGAGTTTAGGGCCTCGCGAGAGAGAAGAACAACTGTTCGTACACAAGAAGAGGCGTAAGTCAATCGTGACAATCGGACGTATAATTAGCGGGCACAACGAGGCAATAGCAAACAGACCTTCGAAACGAAAAGCTTTGGGGCTTCAGCCTCTGTTTCTTTGCTTATGTACTTCATATCAACGGAGGGAGAGAGATGAGGTAGAGGACCGGGGGGCGGGGGGGGGGGGGGGAGCGTACACAATTGTGCGCATGCGACATGCACATAAAGCAGGGACTAATTTCTCTATGCAACTGGAAACGACCAAGATGTAGAAATAGACAATACACTGTATCGAGCTCATTGTCCACGAAGGCAACGTTGCAAAACCGAACGGTCGAAGAAAAATAACCCGCCTACACAACAGCGGCATGAAATCCGAGAAGAAATGAAACACGGCGCTAGAATGTATTTCCGCCTCGTTGCTTCCGTTTGACACCACCTCCAGACCGCTCTTTAAATAGGGCAACGAAGTTATTTCTTTATGTAGTGCATTTCTCCGGCCTGAATCATCAAATGCGAGGGGGAAGGAACTTTCTACGTGTATGAAAAACACCAGAGCCGAAAGAGTTTAAACAAGACGTGCACAATGGAAATATTTGTAAAGATTTAACTATAGCTGGCACGTGAATAGGGCTTCTGTGTAGAAGCCGAAACGTTTTCTTTGAGAACAAACACCATTTTGGTCGGAATTTTTGTTAATTCTGTCTGACATGTACTTGGCGAGTACCGTCCGTTTCAAGCAGTGGTAACTTTCCACATACTGCACAGAAAGGGCCCACGAAATTTCCGCGCTGACTTCGGCAGGTGAGACCTTCGCTCCAACTGGTGGACTGATTGCCACATTCTTCTTTTCATTTCTTTTTTTCCCCACTTCTCTCGACGGTAACTTCACGGTAGAATGCCTAAGAAAATGATGTTTTCCGCTACGCCAGTACGCTACCTTAATTCCTTTTGCTGGCACGAAACCATGCAATATCCTAGTCTGAATACGAGATTAGATATGTTATTCTAAAAGGTACAAAGAATAAACCTTCAAAAGGAAAGGGTAAGTCATGGCTTCACGATTTTACGTTCTTCAATTCTGCCAAAAAGAATCGTATTGTGGCATGAAGGCATAAGTAGTATCATGTTAAATTCAGGAGCGTTTGCCATAACCTTTTATTTATTTATTTATTTATTTATTTATTTATTTATTTATTTATTTATTTAATCAATTACAGCGACTATCTTCCTTTAAGCGCAATTCGGCCCGTTTAGATCGTTATCTCAGGAAGGGGACATTTCACAGAAAATAGTAATATACCCACGTAGCTATAACTGATAAGGTCCAACAATTTATTTATTTATTTTTGTTGTTGACTTTGTTAGATGTCGAGATTGTGAAATTAAGCAGTTGTGAGGTCCGGCCTGCACGGCGGGAATCCTAAAACTGTAGCACCTATACTGAGCTGTGCGCTTCCAAACTGGGGCACGAAATATATATTGGCGTTCACGATAAACATATTTCACAAGAGCTTGCTTCGAAGATCCGCAACAATATATAAACGCCGATGTCTACTTTAGCGCATTTTGGGGGCGGATATCTCTAAAGCGACGCTAGTGTCAAGATTTTTTTTTGTTTCCGGACATACAATACGACTTCGCCATGTCACGGTTTTGACTTCGCAATTTTAACAAGTGCTTAACTAAAGCAGTTTATTAGCGCATCTTATTAGTTACCTGCACAGATGACCACTTCAATTCGTTGTGCGAGCAACGTCCAGCTCTTGATATAACTCACAACGACAGACCAACGTGTATCGCCTTTCAACTGGCAACGTTGAATGAATTCGTTGCAACTAAACGCACAGGCGGAACCATTCGCAGCAAACTAAAATTATCGCCCGATCACACACACGCGCATGCGCAAACGCACGCCAAGAATCTGAGCGATCGTTGCATTGGAAAGACAGTTTTCGCGGTTTTACAGGCACCCCACAACACGAATACATTTGCGTGCTTTTTTCGCGAAAAAATAACTAAAATCGGCTAGGCAGAATACATACTGCAACGACAGCCCACAGAGGCCGGACATTGCATATATTGTGAAGATACGGCACGTGTGACGGTGTTCGCAGGTTGCCCATGGAGCTGACACTCAACAACTTCCCGAGCTCTCTTGAATGCACTTAACAGAGAGTGTCCACGAAGGCAGTCGCACGGTGCTTTATTTGGGCGCCGGCAGTCTAACTGCATGAAGAGCGCGTCGCGTTGTAGGTAGTGTTGGCTATCCCTCATACCACGTCAGCGGCGCGCTACCGGGAGAGGGCGCCACCATATGTTCTCGCACCCAATAGCTAGCCTCCGACGTCGAAGCCGTTATAAAATAACCTGAGAGAAAAAAAAAATGAATCACTGATTTAAGAAAACGCAAATAAATTGTTGCCTATTGAAATGAGATAAACGCAAGGTAACTTCTTAAACAATGATCATCGCGTTTCCAAGCAAATTCGCGCCTCCGGCAAACGTTGCGTTGCCTTTATGTGCAAAACTGGCCACGCCGTCGCCCGCCGTCCTTCACCGGTGAAGTAAAACCACTGGGGACTCCCCTAATAGCAGGACGGCTGTAAAATTTCTTGCGGCATAACGTTTACCGGCACTACATGTGCGGAAGGTGTTCATTACTATCGGAGAAAATGAAGATCATTCACCCCTCCTCTCCCCCCCCCCCCCTCAATTTCGTGCCCAGACCGCAGCGGCGGATTGCCAGCATCGCTTCACCGATTGCTATAAGCCTATACATGCCGACACCCGGACCTTCAACAATATATCCAGAGTGTCGAACACACTAGGGTGCCCCCAATGCCACGGAGCTGGCATCGGGGCACCATAGAACGCGCGCTGTGCCAGCGCCCTATAAGGGCGAGAATCTGCGATATCGCACGCGCATGCGCGCAAATCGGGCGAACGTCTATCTGCTGCGCTCTTCGTTCCATGAAATGCGCACGCACCGCCTCGCTCCTGCTCACTTGACATAGTCAAAAAAATCTCGCTGATGGTACATTCGCGTTGCTTCTTCGATATTTGCTAGGTTTTTCAATACTAGCTGGGCTGAGCATTTCGTTTCCTTAGAGTTCTATGTGATCCATCTGTAATCCGTAATGCGACCAAAATTTATCGCATCACGTGCAGAGCTGGCGAGCGAACTCTGACTTCGACACACCCGTGAGTTTTTCCGCCTTTCCTGGCTGGCCGAGCAGCTGCTCAACGCAATATGGCTGCTGACCTTTTATTGTACTCGAATAAGTACAATTCGCAAAGTCAGCTTAACTCTATATTGCTCCTAATAGCGTTTGTTAAAAACATCGTCAACGGTAACCCACTTCTGGAATTGTGCTTACGAACCCGTTCCTCGGGTACGTGGCAAAAAAAAGAAGTACCTGTAAGAAAACCATTCGAAGACAATTACTAGACGTCGAAATAAACGGCACGGCATCACCGAAACCGGAACGATCCGGGTCACGATGAGTATATATGCTAGTAAGTCTGGCATATTCACCGATCCCAAGAGACTCCATTTCCGTCTTCCATTTCCATTACGCATTAAAACCAAATCAAGCTCTATGCCACCCAAAATAACCGCGCCAACTTCTCTGGC